>NC_135507.1:113635807-113775807 GCF_052857255.1 Amblyomma americanum
GTGGAGGGATACGGGAGAGGCCTTCATCCTACAGTTGGCATATTGGACCGATGATGATAGTTGCGGTGAACACACCAGCCTTATTTCTTGATGATTGGTGGCTGCTTATTAACAAGAGCAGCACACACAGAAACTACTTTGTTCATGTGTGGCATCAACTTGAGAGGAATTTTGTTGCTCAGAATGCGGTAGATTTTTAGTCTCTGAATAACCCTCTCAACATGAATGCGAACGGATGCGATTTCATAAGTTTTTTCCATGGCTTCCTGAGACAGTTGACCACCTCCTACATTAAAAAGAGGCATAAGTAAGACCGCACCTTTCCCCTCAACAGTAGTTCTTATGCCAGGAAACCCTTTGTCACTAAGGACTAAATCACCTGGCTTCACGAGTTCCAAGAACCCAGAATCTTGAGTTATAAAAGAATCCGTCTGACGCCCACCATACACATTAGGCACAAATGCGTTCATTCAATTTGGTATGATCCCAACAAGAAATTTTATAGTGTAGCCGCTCTTGTAGTTTGAATACATCACATACTGCCATTTAGGATTAGATGGTGTTTCAGTTCGTACTTCCGTGCAGTCAATTATGAATGTACAATTAGGGTAGTGTTCCTTGAATGGCGGTGGCATAGACAGGCTAATCAACTCTCGTGGAGGTACAAAAATCCACTTTTGCAAGGCCACACTAAGAATGTCTAAAGTCTTCACAAACACATTTGATGCTGTCGTTGCTGTTACATTAAACATGACTGGCAGCGCGGCATAGGCAATCCCGAGTCGAAGCATTGTAAGAAACAAGCACAGTTTGTCCTCAGCTGCCATATCAATTCTGTACCGAGAACGGGGCATCAAGTTTAGTAAGAGGCAGAAAACCGGCAGTGTGACTCCACACAGGTCTCGCAGTGCTTCTTCGTTGTCTTTAAGAGAAGAAAATCCAGAAAACCCACAGCTTCTCTTCCACGATCCATCTGTCAGGGTCACCTTCAAGGATGAAAATGAGTATTTAAAAATCAAGCTGAAAAGACATCTACTTGAATGGAACATTTTAAACGTAAGTAATTAATAAAAATGACTAATGCACTGCATTAGAACACAGGTGTCTAGAACTGAACTACAAATAAAGATCAGTCAAACCTGGTCTGTCAGTTCTGTGTGAGACACCTGGGTGGATGCTTCACTCCCATTGGTCACACACAGAAGCAGGGTCAGCCTTCCTGAAGAAGAGGGTGCTGTTTGGCAGTCCTAAAAGAATAAATTTATAGGTGTATAATCGTCAAGCACATTTATGTCGATGCTTCCCTGTACGATTCTAACCCCAGACTAAGTGCCACATCGCAAGGGTTTTTTAATCTACGGTGAACATCTCACAGACTGCAGTAGTTACAATCTCTTTATGAACACAAAAACTTACAAATTAGGTAAATATAAATTTCCACGAATCGCAGCTTTCCCTTTTCCCTAAGGCACACATTTTCCTTACAAGCAGTTGCAACACATTGGATTGCACTGTATTTGGACAATGGTAGGTGCATGTGTTTTAAAAAAGTTTTGAACTTACTTCATTTCAAAGCAGCACGGCTGTCATGGTACATGTGAATACCTGATAATGAGTCGCAAGGCTTATTCCTGTTATGGTAGCATATTGCCTGAATTACCTTTATTTCGTTTATTCCTAAACACCAAACAACATATCATTTATGTATGCAAACAAGCATTTAGAGCCACACTTCAGCCGAGTGAGCATCAGAGGCTGCTGCCCCAGCCCCATTCATCACACAAGTAGAAAGAATTTCCACGTTCAGCAGGTTTTGTCTAGCAGCTCAAAAACAAAACCTACTTGAATGTCATTATCTTTATTATAGCTTCTATAACTGAAGGTGATAGTAAAAATGCCCTACAATGTTGCGAAGGTGCTCTCTCGATACACTGAAGTGTCTGCAATTAAAGATGTACTTACAACATCAGCATGTGTTGGGAGGGGATCGAATAAATGGCAGCGGAAAGTAAACGAAGACATCGAAGAAACACACAGACGAGGACGATGCTGCGAGAAATACATATGCGTTGACGGGAAGTAGCGTAGTCGTTAGCACGCTCAGGTGCGGAACGGAAGGATGGTGGTTCGAATCGCGTGGTGCTCAAATATTTAAGCAGCATCGTCCTCGTCTGTGTGTTTCTTCGATGTCTTCGTTTACTTTCCGCTGCCATTTATTCGATCATGCACCAACTAGCTCAACAATCCACCTTATTGGGAGGGGAGCTTCAGCTGCAGTGCTGTTCATACACGCAAGCTGCAGGTCATCCATGGAGTTCGCCGAATCAGCAGCATATGTAGGAGTGGAGCCATTGACCGCCAATTTCTGCTGCTGCCATGATACATCATTTTCCTCAGGTGATGATGTTGCTTGTTTAAAACGCTTCAGGCACCTGTGTTGTATAAACAAAAAAAAACTATGACTGCCATCCTCTGAAAGCTGAATGAATACATGCTTTGCACAATATCTTGATAAGATACCTATGCATCTTACCACTCTTTATGAATTGTCTGTGCCACTCGTACATTCAGGTATACATACTTTTAAGGGATTTTTACATACCTTATTGCCCTCTCTTGGTTTAAGTAAAGCTCTACTTTGGGCGAGTTGGTTCATGTTCAAAGAAAAACTGGTAATGGCGCAAGAAACGGGGACACAGAAGGCACACAAAAGACAGGACTGACGCCAACTTACGACTGGGGTTTATTGCACCTGCCTGCCTTTTGTACCACAACCAAGCCATATCAAGAAATGCGTAAACATTGTACATATCAAACGGCATTTCAGGCGAACACTGGCAACAAAGTAACGCTGATCACTACAGAATCTAATCTACACAGAGCTTGGGAAGCCAACTTCTTTTCTGGCCAGCAGAAATAATAACAACATCATCCATGGGGCATAACAAGTCCACACTATCAATTTATGAAACGCGTGATGAAGGCGAAAAAGAGCACGAATTGAACGACTATGAGATAAAACCACGTGAAAAAAGAAGATGACAATAATGAGGGATGAAGTCTGAAGATACAGCACCTAGCGTCAAGTGATAAAACCTGAATATCATTCCTGTAAAAAAAGTCGTCTTAGCGTCTAAAAATCTAAAAATTGTAAAACACCGAAAGAAAGGACGAAACAAGAGCACAAAACCAAGGGAAATCTGCGAACTACAGAAAACCTTCTATAAAAGTCGTCTCGGCACTGCTAAGAATAATGGAAGGCCTGCTAACGCATTTGTTTCCAGCTTTTTTGATGAAATATGCCTCAACAATCTCTCTCTCAGTTCTATCTTTTCCACTCTTCAAAAATCTAGTTTTCTCGAATTCGGGACGGCACTTAGGACAGTTTTTGCAGTGGTCAACGAGGAAGCTCCTTTCGTTGTTGCGCAAGTTTCGGGAATGTTCACTTGCACGCTCATAAAACAACGACCTGTTTTCCCGATGTAAACGAGGCCACAGCTAAGCGGTATCTCATAAACCACTTGTGTCCTGCATTGCGTGAACTTTTTTTGGTGTTTTATGGGGCAAGCCGGCCGCTTTTCTATGTTGGTCATGGCACAAAGTCTTGAAAGCTTACAAGGCGCGGTGAATACAACCTGAACATTGTGTCTGCTCGCTATTTTCTTAATATTATGCGACACCTTCAAGTTATTGTTTCCGGAAAAAGGTCTCTGTTGGATGTACAACCCGCGTTCTAAGAAAGGCTTGCTACCATTTGACAGCGCTCACTCAAAGCTTGTGAAACGCGCGATTGTTTCTAACTCCCTTCAATCTGCCCTAAACAAATCTTGCCCCCACATGTTGTCAACAAGCTTTCGCACTAAAGTTGAAAGGCAAAAACAGGCAGGTTATCCGCCTTGTCTAATTTCGGGGGTTTGCGAAATGCTTTTGCAGAAACTTATTCAATCAATCAATCAATCAATCAATCAATCAATCAATCAATCAATCAATCAATCAATCATGTTTATTTTAACATCATGACGATGTTGGGTGCGCCGACAAAAAGCCATTGGGAAGGCTTGACGAGGCCCACGCACCCCACAAGGGCATTGCAGTGGTACACAACATGTTAGCACTTCGAGGGATAAAAAAAAAGGAAATGAACAAAAGTAACATATTTGGCATTAGCTGTACATCAATTCGGACTCCTTATTTAGTTGATGTGGGAGAGTGTAGCTCAACATTTGATAACCATAATTTGTTCGCATCCTAGGCACATACCATTTGGGTGTCGCACGTGTAGTGTACTTTGGCTCATTGCATTGTAATCTTGACAGATTTAGCATATTGCAATTATCGTGATTAATACCGGTTTTATACCGTTGTAGAAGTAAAGCATCGTACAGCTGTGGCAAACCGATGATTCGAAGTTCATTGAAAAACGGTTCGGTGTGTTCTAGTCGAGGAGCATTCATAATATTTCGAACAGCTTTCTTTTGAAGAAGATACAAGCGGTTAATATTTGTAAAAGACGTGGTACCCCACACCAAAAACCAATATTTTATAACAGAGGAAAAAAGTGCACTATACAACATTTTCTTGATACTCTTCGGCATGAAATATCTCAGTCGACACAAAATACCGACAACCTTTGACAGCTTGTTCATCACCATGTCAACGTGATCATTCCAACTCAAATGCTCATTAAAAATAACACCTAAACTTTTGAACACAGGGACCGTTTCGATGAGCGACTTACCGATCCTCAAACAGAGTGGTGGCATATTTGTCAACTTGTTACGAGGCCGGAAAAGCACGGCCTTCGTTTTTGCAGTGTTTATGTTTAATAAATTATTTTGAGACCATTCTTGGAGTGACTGTAAACATTTTGTGGCTTGTTTCTCAAGATCTGGAAGCTGTGCAGCTCTAAAGAATAAAGTGGTGTCATCAGCGTAAATCACAAAGGTTGGAAGATTACTAATACAGACGATGTCATTAACATAAAGAAGAAACAGCAATGGTCCCAAGATGCTACCTTGCGGGACACCAGAAACGATGTGTCTAATATCAGATAAATCATTGTTTATTTTTAATTGTTGCGATTGAGCACTTACGTAAGACTGAATTATGTCAAGAAACTGTCCGCGGAAACCGTAATGCTCGAGCTTAGTTAACATTATTTTGTGGTTAATGCGGTCAAACGCTTTTGAAAAATCGGTGAATATGCCAAGACTGAGAAGTTTCTGCTCGAAGATTCTAAAATTAGCTCTTTTTGTGTCAGCAGCGCGGTTTCCGTCGAAAGGTTCTTCCTAAACCCATGCTGACTGGGCGTTATTATGTAATTTTTGTCACAAAAACTAGATATCTGGTTGAACAAGATCTTTTCAAAGCACTTTGAAAAAACAGGTAGAATAGATATTGGACGATAATTTGACAGACTGTTTTTGTCTCCACCTTTGTGAATAACTGTGACCTTGGCAAACTGCATTTTCTTAGGGAACACTGCGTGTTCAATACAGCTATTGAAAGTACATTCTAACACAGGACTAATTACATCAGCGATATATTTTACTGGTGAAATTTTCAGGTCATCAATATCACACGACTTGCTGTTACGCAAAGCTAGAAGACAATTTTTGATTTCGTTCGCATCAGTTGGAGACAAGAAAGCACTGCAAACAACCCGCGAGTCAAGACACTTCATGTTCATAAAAATAGTCGTTTCCCACTCACTGTTTCACGGAGCCGGTTTCGCATTCATCAGTAACAGTAATACCGTATATTCACAAGGTGTCGCATAATATTAAGAAAATAGCGAGCAGACACAATGTTCAGGTTGTATTCACCGCTGTGACGATTCGTGCACATGCACCGGTGCCACGGTGAGCCGGTCAGTCACTTTTCCTGGAGACGGTTGGCCGCGCCGTCCTGGCGTCGGGTCGCAGCGGAGAGACATGACCATATTTGGTTGTGGCGGAGAAACATGACCATATATGGTAACCGTCGACGGCCCTGTCGAACGACGCTTGAGTGTCCCCGTCATTATGCACCCCTCGAGAGCCACGGGGGAGTGGACAAAGGCGCGGCCACGGCTGAAGAAAGAAGCAAAGGCTTTAAAAGCGGAAGCCGACGGGAGGAAGGGGGAAAGCGATCGGGGCGAGTGGACGTGAGGGCCGGAGACGGAGCGAGGCAGAAGACTGGGACTGCGCATTGACCTGAGCCCGGGGTCTAGCCCTCGCTAACGTTCGACCTTCGCCAACGCGCCTCCACGCCTGGCAGCTCATCCAACGACCAGCCGAGAACGAGGGCAGCACAGCCACGAGGAACTCCCAGCCCGGCCGCTGCAGACAACCAGCCATTCATCGAGCCCGTGCCACACCACGCTGACTCAGCCCCGGCGACGACGAGCCCAGCTTCTGTCCCGTAAGCGGCATCGAGCCAGATGCTTTAATTAAATCACTTCAAAATCATTTTTGAGTCTGTGCATCAATCTCCTCATGCCCAGTGTGGACCCAGGGCCATTTTAAGAAACTGGTTCATCACATTGGTGTCAGAAGTGGGGTCCACACTTAAATCATTGGGCAAAAGCTGGACTGCACCCCCGGCGAGAGGAGCTTGAGGCACTGACTATATTTGGTCAAATATGGAAGAAGCCCACTCGAGTGCACAGCCCTTTGGGGCAAGCGTACTTGCATTAGCAAACATGGTGGAGAGATTCACTGGCGACGGTCAGGGGCCGTCTAATGTTGAATTTTTTGACATGTTGGAGCAGGTGTGCAAAATGGGCGGGTTAACGGATGCACAACAGCTGGGAATGGCGAAATGTCGCATGTCAGGGGCAGCACATGATTTTGCCTGGAGAGATGAGGGAGTCAGGAAGGCGGGCACGTTGGCTGAATTTAAAAAGCTAGCGTTTAAATATTTTGACAGGGAACCTTCTAGCGTAAAGCTCAGGCGGTTCCTCGACGCTCGGCAGAAGCCGGGGGAAGACGCACGCGCGTTTGCCTCCCGCCTTCGCTTCCTTGGGAACGAAACCCTAGCGCGAGAACCGGGGCCTGATAGTTCGAAGCAAAAGCACGCCAGAGAGCTGCTTCTGGAGCAGATGACGTCCCAGTTCATCACTGGCTTGAGGGATCCGGTGCGCAGGTTTGTTCTGTCTAAGGCGCCGTCTACTTTTGAAGGAGCGGTAGAAGCAGCTGTAGACGATTAGCGTAATGAGTTGCTTGTCTCCAGTGAGGAGAAGGTGCGGCTTGTAACAGAGCCAAAAAGTGCAAGCGCCGAAGCGAATGTTACTCAGTTGACCGATAGGCTAGACCGGCTGGAGGCGCTCCTCGCGGAAGGCCTACAGTTAAATAACAGGGGCAATTTCCGGAACCGTGAAAGGAGGCAGGTTCGCTGCTATGCTTGCAGAAGGTACGGACACGTTGCCAGATACTGTCCCGAGCTAAACCGCGAATCTGGTACGCCAAATGGGCAGCAGCGCGCGCCGACCAACACGGGGATGGAACAAAGATATATTGTGCAAAAAACGCGTAGAGTCCCCCGCAGCCGAGCCGGTTGGGGGGGAGAGCAGTAATAGCTGTGCTATTGTAAGCGTTTTTGGAGAATCCTGCCCGATTGCCAAATTCGTGGTAAACGGGGTCACTTGCAATCTGTTGGTTGACACTGGCTCCCGGATAACGCTCCTTAAGCAATAGTTTTTTGATCTGCTGACAAAGAAGGGAGACAGGCAGGTGCATGAGACCCGAGAATCTCCGAAAGTAAGATTCGTGGGCATCACAGGAGCTGACCTCGGCACGGGAGGACTGTACCTTTTGCGCTTCACAATCGGGAACGAAAGTTTTGACCATCCCAGCTACATTTGTTCCGATGCTGTGTCGTTGCCGGATGGTATATCGGGCCTCGTAGGTCAGGACCTGTTACGGCAGCATGGCATCGATCTCATATTAAGCCAGAACTGCCTTTCCTGTCGCGGGGCTTTGGTCCCATTAGCAAATCGAGAGGCCGAGTACGTTGCACGAGTGGACTATGGGGAACAGAGTGCGAAACAGGGCTCGCTAACACACGCGGGCGTTAGTGTTAGGACAACGAGAGAAACAGTGGTGCCGCCTCGGTCAGAGATAATCTGTGTGGGAGCGATGTCAGCTCAGATTGATGAGGGACACATAGGAGTCGTTGAACCTATAGAGGGGCTCGCAATAGGACTGAGTGTGGCGGGCTGTTTGGTCACGGTTGACTCAAAGAAAAGGGTTCCCGTCCGCTTATGTAACTACTCGCAACAAGAGCTTCACCTGCCGAAAAACAAAAACATAGCTACATTCTCCACGGCTGAGGTAGATTAGCAGGGTACCCCGATTTGCACTACGGGCCTCGTCAATGAAAGGAAGGGAAAAGAAGGGAACCTGCAGTTTGACCTCTCTCACATCGACTGCAAAGAGCGAGGAAGAGTTGACGGTCTCCTACAGCGCTACTCGGATGTGTTCGCTGCATCGAAGCTAGACCTGGGAAAGTGCGGAGTGATTAAACACCGCATTACGACTGGCGACTCGCCATCAGTGTACCAACGGGCCTATAGAATTCCCTACTCACAAAGAGAGGAAATGGATAGGCAGGTCCAAGAGCTAATCGACAAAGGCATTGTTGAGCATTCCAAGTCGCCGTGGGGGGCACCGGCACTTCTAGTTGAGAAACCCGATGGTTCATTTCGACTGGTAATAGACTACCGGCGATTGAATTCCATTACAAGGATAGATCCCTACCCGCTGCCACAGGTGCAGGAAACCCTCGCGCAGCTTGGGTCAGCCAAGTATTTTACAGTTGTCGACCTCGCATCGGGGTTCTGGCAGATCGAAATGGATCCAAACGATGTCGACAAAACCGCATTTAACACCCCGTCTGGCCACTTTCAGTGGAGACGCATGCCGATGGGACTTGTTAACAGCCCTGCAGTCTGGCAGAGAACTGCGGACGTAATCTTGGCCGGTTTGCTGGGAAAGAGGTGCTTCGTCTACATGGACGATATAATAATTTACAGCAGCACCTTTGCCGAACACTTGGAGGCCATTGAGGAAGTGCTGGTCAGATTGCGAGCTGCTGGCTTAAAATTGAAACCTTCAAAGTGCCAACTTCTACAGCGGCAGGTCAAATACCTTGGACATATCGTTTCCGCAGACGGCGTAGAACCTGAAGCGGGAAAGTTAAGTAGCGTCCGCGACTTCCCTAGACCAACTGGAGTTCGAGGCATTCGCGAGTTTCTTGGCTTAGTCGGATACTACCGAAGGCATGTGCGAGATTTCGCCCGAATCACAAAGCCACTGACTGCACTAACAGCAAAAAACAGAGTTCGTATGGTCGGAGGAGGCAGAGGTGGCGTTCGAAGAACTAAAGGAAAAATTAATAACCGCTCCCTTGCTAGGATATCCAAACTTCAGCCAGCCTTTCATTGTAGCGACTGACGCCTCGAAGTTTGCAGCGGGTGCAGTGCTGTCTCAGAATTTTGACGGCAAGGAGCACCCTATCGTGTTCGCGAGCCGGCAATTCAGTCCAGTCGAGCAGCGGTACAGTGCCACTGAGCGGGAGTGTCTAGCAGTGGTTTGGGCCGTGCGGCACTTTCGGTGCTACCTCTATGGCCACAGATTCAGGCTAGTGACCGACTGCCAACCCCTTAAGTGGTTTCTAAACGTGAAGGATCCGAGCTCGCGCCTCGCGCGCTGGAATCTGCAACTTCAGGAATACGATTTCGAGATAGAACACAAGCCAGGCAAGGTGCACACTAACGCGGACGCATTAAGTCGAGCTAACCTGGTACGCACCGTGAATAAGTTTTGTCCGGCCATAGATACAAACGATCTCCGCACCGAGCAGCGAAAGGACAAAGGGCTAGAGAAAACATTTCATGCCATTTCTGGGGGGATCGCCCGGGATCCCGACAATTGTTACTTTGTTGACAACGAAGGAACCCTACGAAAGCGCACCCGGCCTACGCGGTCAGGAAGGAAGGCTGGCCAGGCGTGGGAAAGAGTGGTGGTACCAAAGTCAATGGTGCCGCACGTCTTGAGGGTTTTTCACGATGCCCCATACGCGGGCCATTTTGGAGTAATGAAGACGCAAAGGAGGTTGGAGCGCTACTACTATTGGCAGGGCATGCGTTCAGATGTTAAAGAGTACTGCGCTAACTGCCGTTCTTGCCTGGAAAGAAAAACTCCGAAAAACCGCAGGCCGGCCCCCCTTCAGGAATTCGAGGAAGTCTCGACGCCTTTTGAGAGGGTTGGCATGGATATCCTAGGCCCACTTCCGACTACGACAACAGGAAACAAATATGTACTGGTGTGCGTTGACCACCTAACGAAGTGTGCTGAGATAACAGCACTGCCCGACCAAAAAGCAGAAACTGTGGCACGTGCCTTTGTAGAAACCGTGGTTCTGCGGCACGGCGTTCCGCGGCAGTTGTTAACGGATCAAGGGTCAAACTTTGTGTCGAGGTTGATGAAAGATGTGTATAACCTTCTGGGAATTGACAAAAGACAGACCACCCCTTACCACCCGGCTTGTAACGGTGCTGTGGAGAGGCTTAATCAAACAGCAAGCAAACTGTTATCCCATTATGTTTCGTGAGACCAACAGGATTGGGACCTCTGGATACCGTTTGCTGTTTTTTCTTACAACACGGCGGTGCACGAGAGCTCCGGTGACTCCCCTTTCTACCTCTTGTACGGTCGCGACCCAGACACACCGAATGCGGTGGTTGATGGACAGAGACGGGTGCCATACGGGTCACTAGATGATTATCGAGCCGAACTGACGTCTCGATTGCAAGTGGCCCATGACGTAACAGCCGAAGCATTACGGGAAGCAGCCGACAAAAGAAAAAGGCGGTTCGACACTAGGGCTAGGGCGTTTCCTTTCAGGGTGCATGGGAGACCGCGTATACCTTGAGTGTGTGCAGGTCAAGGCAGGGCTTGCCCGTAAGTTAACGCCTAAATGGAAAGGACCTTACCGCATAGTAGAGCAGCTATCGCCGGTTAATTTTCGGATTCGGGAGATCGCACGGGCCTCAACCGCTGTGGTCCATGCTAACCGGTTAAAGCAAGCACCAACATGCTCGCCTCTTTCTGAAACGGCTGCCTCAAGGGAACAGGAGGGGGAGGATAACCTTCGCACGGAGCCCGCCATTGTAAATAACCCTGCATTGCAGAAAAGCGGTCAGAGCGGCCGGCACAAAAATTTCAATCCATGTGATGAACTGGAACACTTCATGCAGTCGCAGCTCGGAGGCGCCCTTCTCGAGGAGGAGGCATTCCAATCTGGCAGACGTATTCCAGCCGCTAGGTACTACCTCCGTAACCGAGTAGTGGACAGGGAGGTACCTCGCTAAGACTACATTTCCTTGTTTTGTACATTACAAGTGCGCTTCGTTTAGTTTCATTTTTTGTTCGTTCTCTTGTTTGAGATGTTGTACATACTGTTAATTATGGTCTTATATTGTGCACTCGAGTGGTATCTACGGTGAAGAATTGTGCTGAAACTCCGCTCTGGCTCGGTGCTCGTGGGGAAGAAAGGAGCGACTTGTGCGGGATACTGGCCCGAACAGCGCGGCGTGTGTGTGTGTGTGCGCGTGTGTGTGTATGACGAATTCCTAATGTTCAATGAACATTCCTTTTAAGAAGGAGCGGATGTGACGATTCGTGCACATGCACCGGTGCCACGGCGAGCCGGTCAGTGACTTTTCCTGGAGACGGTTGGCCGCGCCGTCCTGGCGTCAGGTCGCAGCGGAGAGACATGACCATATTTGGTTGTGGCGGAGAAACATGACCATATATGGTAACCGTCGACGGCCCTGTCGAACGACGCTTGAGTGTCCCCGTCATTATGCACCCCTCGAGAGCCACGGGGGAGTGGACAAAGGCGCGGCCACGGCTGAAGAAAGAAGCAAAGGCTTTAAAAGCGGAAGCCGACGGGAGGAAGGGGGAAAGCGATCGGGGCGAGTGGACGTGAGGGCCGGAGACGGAGCGAGGCAGAAGACTGGGACTGCGCATTGACCTGAGCCCGGGGTCTAGCCCTCGCTAACGTTCGACCTTCGCCAACGCGCCTCCACGCCTGGCAGCTCATCCAACGACCAGCCGAGAACGAGGGCAGCACAGCCACGAGGAACTCCCAGCCCGGCCGCTGCAGACAACCAGCCATTCATCGAGCCCATGCCACACCACGCTGACTCAGCCCCGGCGACGACGAGCCCAGCTTCTGTCCCGTAAGCGGCATCGAGCCAGATGCTTTAATTAAATCACTTCAAAATCATTTTTGAGTCTGTGCATCAATCTCCTCATGCCCAGTGTGCACCCAGGGCCATTTTAAGAAACTGGTTCATCACACCGCGCCTTGTAAGCTTTCAAGACTTTGTGCCATGACCAACAGAGAAAAGCGGCCGGCTTGCACCATAAAACACCAAAAAAAGTTCACGCAATGCAGGACACAAGTGGTTTATGAGATACCGCTTAGCTGTGGCCTCGTTTACATCGGGCAAACAGGTCGTTGTTTTAATGAGCGTGCAAGTGAACATTCCCGAAACTTGCGCAACAACGAAAGAAGCTTCTTCGTTGACCACTGCAAAAACTGTCCGAAGTGCCGTCCCGAATTCGAGAAAACTAGATTTTTTAAGAGTGGAAAAGATAAAACAGCGAGAGATTGTTGAGGCATATTTCATCAAAAAAGCTGGAAATAAATGCGTTAGCAGGCCTTCCATTATTCTTAGCAGTGCCGAGACGTCTTTTATAGAAGGTTTTTTGTAGTTCGCAGATTTCCCTTGGTTTTGTGCTCTTGTTTCGTCCATTCTTTCGGTGTTTTACAATTTTTAGATTTTTAGACGCTAAGACGACTGTTTTTTACAGGAATGATATTCAGTTTTTATCACTTGACGCTAGGCGCTGTATCTTCAGACTTCATCCCTCATTATTGTCATCTTCTTTTTTCACGTGGTTTTATCTCATAGTCGTTCAATTCGTGCTCTTTTTCGCCTTCATCACGCGTTTCATAAATTGATAGTGTGGACTTGTTATGCCCCTTGGATGATGTTGTTATTATTTCTGCTGGCCAGAAAAGAAGTTGGCTTCCCAAGCTCTGTGTAGATTAGATTCTGTAGTGATCAGCGTTACTTTGTTGCCAGTGTTCGCATGAAATGCCGTTTGATATGTACAATGTTTACGCATTTGTTGATATGGCTTGGTTGTGGTACAAAAGGCAGGCTAGGTGCAATAAACCGCAGTTGTAAGTTGGCGTCAGTCCTGTCTTTTGTGTGCCTTCTGCGTCCCCGTTTCTTGCGCCATTACCAGTTTTTTTTTTTTTTCAACAAGAACCAACTCGCCCAAACTAGAGTTTTACTTGACCATATTTCTCCTACAATGGGCCCTTTCCTCTGTCGAAGCTTCCGCACCGAACCTGCCATTACGTGTCTCAACCTGATTGCCTTCTCAACGTGCCAGTCTCGAGTGGTCTCCTACTGCTTGAAACGGAAGATAGTTCCTTTGAAGGTTCAGTCATTATTCGGTGTTCTGCAGCCATCTTGGGGGCACGTCAGGCGCGTCTGCAAGATACTCAAGTCTGAGCACTGGAGGCAAGTACGAATGTACCAAGACTGGTTTCGTGTCCTCGTCGTGGTAGAAAGTGAACTTGCCAATGAAAACCGGCGTTTTCAAGAGGTGAAGCGTATGGCGGCAAGTTCTACAGAGTTTCTCTGGCAGCGTGCTCTTTTGAGCCTTATTCCCCGTGAAAAGAGGCAGCCTGCTGAAAGCCCCAGGCAGCTTACCATGCTAGGAAATGCAGTTGTGCCTGAAAAAGTCCAACGGATTTTGGAAAAAGGCCCAAAGTTCAGCCTGGCTCCTTGTGCTCAGCGTCAAGAGCTACTTGCCATGGTAAGAAGGGTGGCTAACAATGCCCCAGACCAGGAAAAAGGAAGAATCATAAGCGCGGCGTTGCTTGCCTGAAGGCCACAGCACATGGCTGTCGTTCGAAAAAGCCGCCATTGCAGAAGCTTTCAACTGCACTAAAGGACAATGATCTCGTACCGCTACAGGCTGATAAGGAGGGTGGCTTTGCTCTCCTGTCCGCTGGTGTATTCCGTGAAAAGGCATTGGCTGTAATTCACAAAAACTTCAAACAGGTCCCGTTTAAAGTTCGAAAACAAAAAGGAGAAGCTCTTCAAATCCTTGAAGAGTTGCATCTAGAAGGCATTAAGAAATTGGCAAAGGGTGAAAAGAGAGGATTTCTTGAAGTGTTCTTCACTGTAAAGACCCACAAGCCTGGATTCCCGCTGCGCACCATCGTGTCAGAAAAAGGAACTTGGCAACGTCTCGTTAGCCGCTACCTCCAGACAAACCTTGGCACCCTGGTAACCGATGACCCTTTCCTTGTGCGCAGTTCATCGGACGTTATTAAGCATTTAGAGGCTTTGCCCGCCCACAAGTACACCGCGTTCTCCATTGACATAGAGGAACTGTACTATTCGATTCCTCACCAAGGACTCCTAAGAGCGGTCAGGGATAAAACCCTGTCTACAGGAGAAGTTCGCTTCCAAAATGCCGCTGGAATAAGCACTGATAATTTCATTACGCTATTAGAATTCTACTTGAAATCCACCGCAATTTCCTACGAGGGAAAGTTCTACGTCCAGAAGAACGGAATCTGCATCGGCTCTTCTGTTGCACCCGTCCTTTGCGACATCTTCCTTTCAGTGGTAGGAGCGGACATCAGCAGACATATCAGTGACCCTCATGTAGCTCCCATGCACAGGTATGTCGACGATTTCTTGGTCATTATGAAGGACAATCCGGAACAGGATTTAGACGTTGCCGTCACGAGGATTGTGTCCGTTTTCTCAAGCCACAGCCAGGGTCTCACGTTTACCAAGGAGGTCCCTACGGACGGCCAACTCCAGTTTTTAGATATAAAGTTGTTTCCGGAAAAAGGTCTCTGTTGGATGTACAACACGCGTTCTAAGAAAGGCTTGCTACCATTTGACAGCGCTCATTCAAAGATTGTGAAACGCGCGATTGTTTCTAACTCCCTGCAATCTGCCCTAAACAAATCTTGCCCCCACATGTTGTCAACAAGCTTTCGCACTCAAGTTTAAAGGCATAAACAGGCAGGTTATCCGCCTTGTCTAATTTCGGCGGTTTGCGAAATGCTTTTGCAGAAACTTAAGCAACTCACTCGCATCAGGGAGCCGGTTTCGCATTCATCAGTAACAGTAATACCGTATATTCACAAGGTGTCGCATAATATTAAGAAAATAGCGAGCAGACACTATGTTCAGGTTGTATTCACCGCGCCTTGTAAGCTTTAAAGACTTTGTGCCATGACCAACAGAGAAAAGCGGCCGGCTTGCACCATAAAACACCAAAACTAGTTCACGCAATGCAGGACACAAGTGGTTTATGAGATACCGCTTAGCTGTGGCCTCGTTTACATCGGGCAAACAGGTCGTTGTTTTAATGAGCGTGCAAGTGAACATTCCCGAAACTTGCGCAACAACGAAAGGAGCTTCCTCGTTGACCACTGCAAAAGCTGTTCTAAGTGCCGTCCCGAATTCGAGAAAACTAGATTTTTTAAGAGTGGAAAAGATAAAACAGCGAGAGATTGTTGAGGCATATTTCATCAAAAAAGCTGGAAATAAATGCGTTAGCAGGCCTTCCATTATTCTTAGCAGTGCCGAGACGTCTTTTATAGAAGGTTTTTTGTAGTTCGCAGATTTCCCTTGGTTTTGTGCTCTTGTTTCGTCCTTTCTTTCGGTGTTTTACAATTTTTAGATTTTTAGACGCTAAGGGCCGTTGTACGATCGTTTCGGAGCGCCTTCCGCCTCGTCCGCTTCGGGAGCGGTCCGCCAGTTTTCGGCCGCCAGGCGGACGTGAGGCGGAAAGGTGTTGTACGATCACTTTGGCGCTTTCGAGCGAGTAGGATGGTCCCAGCATGCCGATTGGCGCGCCGGGCATATCCGTCTGTCCAATAGCCTTCTCCGGCTGGTGGCAACCTAGCCGGCGCGAGCGCACCGCCAGCATCGCTCCACGCGCCGAAACGGGCTCCCGCATCCCAAGGGGCAGATCGGTATGCGCCCGACTACCTTCTCCCTTGCCTCCTTTCCTGCCCGGAACATACTACATTGCCGACACAAGTTCTTACAGGCCAACCAGGGTTATCATCAACCTGCAGGCAAATAATCGTGTTCATAGGCAGTCACAAACAAATGAAGGCAGCATATGAACATGCAAATGTGCATGGATTACATCTCTTGAAGGCTTCGATAATGCCTCATCAAATAAACTAATGCAGCTGATAGCATTAAGCGCTGCTGTTCAATAACTGCTCGGCACTGACAAAATCATGTTGGCAAACAGGCCTCCAACAAAAGCATAGAGACAGCTTAATTCACTTTGGTGCCTTTGTTTGACGTGTGGCACACACACATACAAAATGACGGTGCCCCCGAACTGACATTTGCACTGCGCACCGATTTTTTTCACACAGGCTACATAATGCCGCTGGCACACTGTCTCAACCTGCGCACCCATGATCATAAAACGTACCACTGTATCGTGCACCAAGACGCACAAGACTGGCGACGCTGCTGTTGTCGCAGCAGAAAACACTGCGACGGCCGTGCAGCCAAGATCGTGTCAAGTCGCACACGCAGCAGTTTGCTATGTAGCAGAAACAACGTCGTGGGCTCGCCTCGGTCACAATCACTGCAGCCATCGCAACGGAAGCGACCAGCTGCACAGCTCCAAGTTCATTTCAACATTCGGAAAACGGCGGGCGTCGCGAGTTTTTCGCAGATGAACATATCGCTGACTTGACGGGAAAGCACTCGCACCGACCATAATCACTTTCACTACGCGGACACTTGTCGCTATGCTGTGAAACTTGCGCACGCACAGGAAAAAAAACTCGCAGCAGAAATTCAAAACGCTTGCCACAACCACAAACAGCTCGAAATAAACACTTCGTGACACCGCCATTGCACAGGTCTTGCGTCGGTTTGCAGAGCCGCAGCAGGAATTACAAACGCATGCAAAAACCAAAAACAGCTCGAAATAAACACTTCGTGACACCGCCACTGCACAGGTTTGCATCGGTTTGAAGAGGCGCTCTGTCAACTCCGTCAACGTAGATGATTACAGAATTCAACTAGTGGAACTATCGCTCGCCACTGCTGAACGCGACGAAGTTTGCAGTCGCTCTGAACACTGGTAATATGAAGATGTGGCCAATATAACACGCTTCGCGACATCGCTGCCACTGCCCAGGCCGCGCTCCCCAGTTCAGTCGACGGATGGCCATCTTGCCGGGGCAGAGCAGAACCGAGGCGGAGGGAGGAGGGGCTCGGACGTCACTGACGTCACGGGAAAAGCAGCCAATAGCTGCAATCCGGTCCCCGGCCGGATGCGCTCGTCCGCCAGAAAGTTGAAGTTCACCAACTTTCCATCCGTTCGCCGAACGAGGCGGATCCGCCAGCTCCGCTCGCGAAGCGGACGAGGCGGAAGGCGCTCCGAAACGATCGTACAACGGCCCTAAGACGACTGTTTTTTACAGGAATGATATTCAGTTTTTATCACTTGACGCTAGGCGCTGTATCTTCAGACTTCATCCCTCATTATTGTCATCTTCTTTTTCCACGTGGTTTTATCTCATAGTCGTTCAATTCGTGCACTTTTCGCATTCATCACGCGTTTCATAAATTGATAGTGTGGACTTGTTATGCCCCTTGGATGATGTTATTATTTCTGCTGGCCAGAAAAGAAGTTGGCTTCCCAAGCTCTGTGTAGATTAGATTCTGTAGTGATCAGCGTTACTTTGTTGCCAGTGTTCGCATGAAATGCCGTTTGATATGTACAATGTTTACGCATTTGTTGATATGGCTTGGTTGTGGTACAAAAGGCAGGCTAGGTGCAATAAACCCCAATTGTAAGTTGGCGTCAGTCCTGTCTTTTGTGGGCCTTCTGTGTCCCCGTTTCTTACGCCATTACCAGTTTTTCTTTCTCTTGGTTTGGCATTTTTTTCCTGTAGACTGAAGGGAAGATGCTGGGCACATACGAAGGATAGTGACTGATATCACTCTTAGAGTTGCCCACGAAGTGGTCGCTCCAATTTCTTGATGAAGCATTTGGCTTCCATGTGGTGCCGTCGGGACTGCATAAAGAACAGTACGTAGTGTAGCGAGACACCAGGCATAAGCCAAGAAAATCATAAAAAAATTGTTAAAGCTGTACTCTGTACTTTACTGCATTTTCTAATGTAACAGCAGAATGTAGTAATATTTATTACTGGAAAAAAATCACAGTGCAAAAAAAGCTATTCAATCCTAAAACAAAGACGCTGAGCCTCCGCATTAAATGTCATTGATCAAAGTGCCTGTCAGGAGCTGTAGCCCATAAGTGAGCATAATATTAATATATAGCTCAAAAGTAGCGTGCCATGGCAACACTAAACAAAAAGTAGCCTTGGCAAAAGCTGTTCAGGAGATTAATAACGGATAGTTGTTCTACCTGTCCTTAAAAAGCGGCCGCCCTACCACTGCCCTCCCTCATAAATCAGCTGACGACGGTGAATTCGCTTATCACGACACACTTACCGGGTGAAGCCAACAATCCGGTGCCTTCATGACCTGTCACTAACTGAGCCGAAATGAAAGCTGTCAAGTATCTTAGTGCCATTTCGAAAGGCACCGCGAAAAACACGAGAAGCGATACAAGCGTCTCTTTTCGTTCGGTGTTTCGTCCTATCGCGCTGCTAATCTAGATTGGATCAAAAACCCACTAAACTCCCTAGCCTGCAAATTATGCGGAACTGTCGTACTTATTACAATCTACCTGCTAAAAACGCGCGCTGCCTTCAAGTGCGCGATAAACATAAGAGCCCATCCACACATTCAACTGCCGTGCGCATCAGTAGCGGGTTAAGCCAGTCTTCGCGCTAGTTAGCCTCACAGGTATGACTGGGATCACTAGTATTGCTGTGCGATACGAATTAAGCTCATACTACCGCAAAGGAAACACTTACTTGATTCTGCGGACAGCTGAGATCCACGCTTGGCACCTCTCTTTCTCGTACCGCTTGCCAGGGAAGCGGTAAAATTTCACCGGCGGTTCCCGGTTCTTCGTGTTGTGCAGACTGTTATGGTACTCCACAACATAACAGTAATGGCTTCGAGGTTTCCGTGAACACGAAGAAGCTGATGCCATTGCAAAAACTGCAATAATATCACGCGAGATGAGCGTTTGGCGCTGTTAAACGCGCCGCTGCGCTTGGTTTTCCTAGGCGCGGCACTCCCTAAACACTTCGCCTCGCGCCGAAGCGGCGCTGCTGTCGCGCCGTCAAACTTGAGCTTGGGAGCCCCATAGAGCAAAAAATGCTCAATAGATTCAGGCTCACGGCAAAATGCACAAAAGGGAGAGAGCGCCAAGCCCGACCTGTGTAAATAGAAATTTAGAGGAGGTATACGGCACCACAGCCTCATCAGAGATACTGCAAGCTGCCGAGATCGACAAACTTGCCGGTTCCAAGAATATCTGAGGTGCTGATAATCCGTCGATATTACAAGTGTTGTGTCTTGCGTGCTTAAAAGCGCACGTCGCCGAAACCTAGATGCTGTAATATAGGCTGTAGCCGGGATGATAAGCAACACGGGGCCGCCTAGGGAATCCTTTGCGAGCCTATCAGAAATCTTATTTACTGTCACACTGCTGTGACCGGGAACCCATACTAAATGAACAAGACTCAAATGTGAAGGAAGCAGGGACAAGAATGTATTGAAAATGGTACCGTGACCGTCAACATGCGCGGCGAGAAACGAACACAGAGATAAAGAATCTGTAATTACTGCCACTGCGGTAATAGAGGGGTGTAGCTTGCGCAGGGCAAGTACTACTGCCAGAAACTCTGCTTGAAAAATAGGGGTGAAATCTGGAAGCCGCAGTGAAAAGGACCAGTCTAAATGTGAACAGAATATTCTCACACCTGCCTTTTCATTGCGCTGCGATGCGTCGGTTGATATTACAATATTTTCGGCAAGGTCCATAGATGATCGTTTAGTAGACCATTTAGGATACAGGGTGGCAAAAGTTTTTCATTTTAGGAATAAATATCGCCGAAAACAATGTGGACAGCGGGCCCTCTGCATAGCGCAGGAAGGATGTCATAAATTTCCACATCTAAAGGCTCAAGTAATCTTTATATTAAATAGTGTGTGCTAACAGGACGAACACAGGAAACTTGGAGACAGAGGAAAGAAGCGCAACTTCCAAATTTAATAACAGGAAAGGAAGCCAGACGCTCTTTAATAACAGGAAAGGAAGCCAGCCAAGGCACCAGACAAGACTGAAAAAGAAATCATTGAGGCCTTTTACATTGACCAAAGAAAAGACAAGTGCGTTAGCACGCCTTCTATTCTTCTTTCTAGAAAGGAACTATCCTTTTTAGATGGTTTCGTCTAGGTTCTTTTCTTATGTTTTTCTAACAGTATTCTCTTACTCTGCATTCCCCTATGGTGTTTCGTTTTTACTGTTTTTAGGCGCTATTTACACGCCGCTTTATGTGCCTTTTTAAGTTTTATCGTTTACATAAGCCTCGTGTTGTTCCTTACGTTTTCTCTGCTCATGTTTTTGCACTTCATATCAACCGTCATCACTCTTTGGTCACCTGTTGTTACATTCAGCTTTTCGGACTGCATGGTTAGCTTTGTTACGCCACGTGTTTGTTTTTTTTGTTTGCCGCTGTTTGAAGTTGTTTGCCTCTGTCATTCATATCGCAAACCCTCACACCCCAACAGATATAAAAGAGCGCCTGGCTTCCTTTCCTGTTATTAAAGTTGGAAGTTGCGTTTCTTTCCTCTGTATCCAAGTTTCCTGTGTTCGTCCTGTTAGCGCACGCTATTTAATAGAAATGTACCAACTAGCCCGTCGGAAAGTTCTACTAATGTAATCTTTGCACAAGCACTACATGTGGACACTAAAAAGGAGATCGGCTTGCAACAGAAAATGTTTTGTGAACGGTGGAAATGAGATTCGTAGATTCTTAGGTAAGTCTGAACCTTTAAAAATTGAAGTCGAGATAAGAGAGGGGGAATGCGGGCTTCAATGTACAGCACATTGGTAGCCACAAATTTTGGGAGGCCGAGGCACATCCGAAGTGCTTCCCTCTCCAAAAGAACGAGAGGAGGAAGTTTGTATGTAGCCGAGCCTGAAAAAAACATAGATCCAAATTCCAAAATTGGCCTGACATATATTTTGTAAATCATTAATAGCGTACCTCTTCGCATGCCGTACCGGTGACTACACAGTCTACGCAACATGCCCACGGCACGAGCCCCCTTCATCGCTGCATGGTTAATGTGGGGTCGCCAGGTGAGTTTCTCGTCATAGATGACCCCTGGGTATTTTAGAGATTGAACCTGCGGTAGTGGTTGTAAGTGGCAAGTGAGAGAGACCACTACATAATTCTGTAGAGGGAAAACAAGGATGGCGCACTTGCTAACATTTAACTTCAGCTGTAAGCTGCTCAGCCAGTGCTAAAGTGTATTGAGATATTACTGCAACAAACCGCGTTGTGCCTATCCATAAAAGTGGACCGAGAAATTTGGTAGAAAACTATAGGCCAGTGTCTCTAACAAGTATAGCTTGCAAGACAATGGAGCATGTAATTTACAGTTCTATCATGTCGCACCTCGTTAAACACAATTTGCTTAACCCTGCTCAGCACGGATTTCGCCAAGGTTTGTCTTGCTCTACACAGTTGGTTGAGTTTACTTATGATATCGCAGTTGCTATTGATAAACAGAAAGTTATTGATTGCATTTTTTTGGACTTCCAGAAGGCATTTGATATTGTTGCGCATGATCTCCTTGTTTCTAAATTACGCAGCTACAATTTGAATGAAAGAGTCATTGTATGGATCTCTGAATACCTATCCCTACGGCAGCAGTGTGTAGTTGTTGGTGGTCGCTCCTCGAACTATGGTTCTGTCACTTCAGGCGTCCCCCAGGGCTCTGTTCTGGGGCCACTTCTTTTTTTGTTGTATATAAATGATATTAATGCTGATGTTACTTCTTCGTTCAGAATGTTCGCAGACGACTGCGTGATTTATAGAATTATAGATAGTTCACTTGATGTGCAAAGCCTGCAAAACGACTTAGATAAGATAGCCATGTGGTGTAATGATTGGGACATGACTTTGAATACTAAAAAGTGTGTACACGTTACCTTTTCGAGGAAGCGTTCCTACCCTGCTTATATCTACACTATAAACCATGCGGCCTTGAAAAAAGAACAGAATTTTAAATACTTAGGCGTTTATCTTACTGCGGACCTGAGGTGGTCAAAGCATGTTAATTACGTCGTAAAGAAAGCTGCTGGTATATTAGGTTTGTTAAGAAGAAATTTCAGCCACCTTCCACAGCATCTCAAAGAACAGCTATATTTTACTCGCGTCCGCACAGTACTCGAATATGCATCAGTGTGCTGGGACCCGCACACACAAGAACTTATTGACAAATTGGAAAAAATTCAAAATAGGGCAGTCCGCTTTGTACTTGGAAACTATTCCAGGACACTCAGTGTCTCGGAAAGCAAAAGGAATCTTCAGTGGCCAGAACTTAAAACTCGAAGAAGAAACCTGAGATTAAAATTTTTGCATAACATTTTCTATTCCAAGACTGGCATAGACGGATCAAAATATTTGAAGCCGCCTTTCTATGTCTCGAAGCGAAGGGACCACAATTTAAAGCTTCATGAATTTCCTTTTAAAGGTGACGTACTCCGTTATTCGTTTTTCTGCGAACAGTTCGCGAATGGAATGCTTTGCCGCCACATATTGTTAATGTTCTACCTAATGTTGCCTTTTTTCACGTGTTAAGTGCATGATTTTTTGTTTTTTGAATGTGAAAGTGCCCCCCTGCTGTAATGCTGAAAGGCGATGCAGGTACCAAATAAATAAATAAATAAATAAATAAATAAATAAATAATATATACGGCGCAGCCGCAAAAAACGCAATGTCGTCCGCATAGACGTAAGTGCGTACATGTCGACGGACAGGGATTGAGCTCAACAGAATATTAAAGAGCACAGGAGAAAGAACAGCTCCTTGCAGTAAACCTCTTGTTTGTTTGTACCTCTCTGAATGAACAACGGTATGAACGCAAAAGAATTCCCTATTAGAAAGAAATGGAGATATCCAAGCAACTATATAATCTGGAAACTGAAGAGACTGTAGCCAATGTATTAGGATGGAGTGTTCTACACTCTTGTCTAGCGTAACCAAAGCCGCCACCTGGCGTTGACGACGAGCAAGGACAATTATGCTCTCAAGATCAGCATGTGCATTCCATATCGAACACCGTGGCCGGAATCCGAGTTGACACGGGCTGAGTATATTTTTGCTGTCCACGAAAGCTGAAACCCGAATTAGTAACATCTGTTCTATTAATTTTACCACGTTTGATGTTAAATAAATTGGCCTAATATTATCCTGTTCATAGCCTCCACGTTGATTTTTCAGTAAAGGAATCACCTTGGCCAGCTTCCACTCAGGAGGTATCCAAGCGTGTTTGATGGGGTAGTTTATGAGGAGTAGCACATTTCTTCCTCTTCATTTCGACTAGGATGGCAATAACTGGCGCATTAACCCCTGGCCCACTCTGCCCTCTTCCTGTCTCTTCAAGTTAAACCTATCATTTTCCTTTCCACAGCTCGCTGCGTTGTCCTGAACTTAAGTTTAACCCTTTCCGTTAGCCCCCACATTTGTGCCCCATAGTTGAGTACCGATACAATGCACTTGTTGTATATTGCCACACTGCTCACATTCTGCGAGCGCCACCATGCGGCCGAGCGGCATGACTGAGTTCGTGTGGGAGCGAGGAAGACGACGTTCCCACTCGGACGCGCGCTGCTGGTCTTCTTGGCCATCCGTTTAAAAAGCCCCTTTTGTGTCGCCCTACGTTTGTAGGCGGCATTTTGGTGGAGTCGCTGGGTATCGTCCCATGAACGCTCACCCCGAGGACAATTCTGACGCTCATCAGCGACGCTTGGCAATAACACCCGTCCACAAAGCGAGCCGCCGCCTGCAAGCCTGCAACCTGAGTGTCAGCCACTGACGAAGTCGGTGCGTACCATCACGTCCATTACTGGCAGTCAGACAGGTCAACCTTCCGGCACTTTCCCACCGGTTGTAGTCCTCACATCTCGCTCGCCGCCATCCTTTCATGGCGATCGGTTCGAGGATTTCAAGGACTGGTTGTCCAGCTTTGACTGTGTGGCCACTTTTAGCCAATGGGACGACGACCGAAAACTACAAAACGTGTATTTCGCGTCCCAAGACTCGGCGAAGACATGGTTCCAGAACCATGAGGCATCCTTTACCAACTGGGAATCGTTCCGTCGTGAGTTTCTCGCTACCTTAAGCACAAACGCACGCAAGGAAGACGCCGAAATCGCCCTTCGCTCCAAGTCACAGCACTCGAACGAAAGCATCGCCATGTTTATCGAGGATATGGCACGTCTCTTCAATCGGGCTGACCCTGCCATGCCCGAGGCTACGAAGGAGCGAACCCTCATGTGCAGGTGCGCCACCTCGTGTGAACGACCAGCTCCTCGCTGGCCTCATACGCGACCTTCCAAGAACCGTCGCTGACTTCGCCAAAGAAGCCACGGGCATGGAACGTTCCTTGCAGGAGCGCAGTGCGCAGTACGGTCGTCAGGGAAGAGTTTCGGCCACCAACTATTGTGCGTCACTGCCAGTCGCCGTAGACGAGGCGCTTCGGGAGCTTGTGCGGAGTGTGGTTCGCGAAGAACGGCGCAACCTCCGCTTATATGCTACCCCTGCCAGTGTTGCAGCTGTAGCCAATGTCGTCCGTGAGGGAATTCGGCGAGCGGTCCAGCCACCACCGGCACCACAGCCGGGAGCCGTACATCGAGAGCTACAGCGAAGCCGTATACGGACACCGCAGCAGGAGCCGTACATCGTAAGCGACAGGGAAGCCCTGCGGAGACCAGTGCCAGTGCCACATGCATTCCGCCCTGCTGCCGAACCAACGCAGGGGTATCTTCCCCCCGTCGAGCTGCGCGACCCGCGCCCTGTTCGAAAAGCGGACGTGTGGCGCACACCCAACAACCGGTCACGATGCTACTACTGCGGGGAGCCTGGTCATGTCCTCCGCAACTGCTCATACGGGCGGATGGAATTAACAGGATTTCCACCGAGCGCACCTCGACCGCGCTATGGTGAGAGACCGCGAGACATTGAACAGTACCTGGCTGATCATGTGCTGCCCTCAACGCCTCCACGACATCAGTCTAGGTCGCCGTCTCCAAGAAGGGTTCCTTCGCCAAGTCACGCATCATCCTCTGGCCAATTCAGAGACGCGTCCCCCGCCGGAAAACTGAAGACGGCATCCTCCGGGGGTAGGGTCACCGCTGCCACAGAGTGAACAGCCTCCATCTGACGACTTTATGCGACGACCCGAACGCCGATGACCCCACCCACTGACATCAAAGACGATCTCACCGCCCATCTCAAAGACGATCCCACCGCCGACCCCGCCATCGACCGCGTCGACGACCACACCGACGACCTCACAGGCGATTTCAGCGACGACTCCATCGACGACGGTACCAAAGAGCTGACCGACGAGCTGTCAAAGAATCGTTTCCGCCGCCGAAATTCTTGTTGCCACCGATGGCTATGACGTGTCAGCACTCGTAGATACCGGAGTCGACTTTTCTGTCATGAGCGACCACCTAGCCACGACCCTCAGAAAGGTTCTAACACCTTGGCATGGGCCGCAGATGCGCACAGCTGGTTGCCATGTGGTAACGCCGGTTGGCGTCTCCACCTGCCCTATAAAGATGCGGGGTGCAACTTTCATTGGCTCCTTCGCCGTGCTACGGGAGTGCTCCAAAGAACCGAATCTCGGCATGGACTTCCTTAAAGAGTATGGGGCGGTCATCAACCTGCATGAGCAATTGGTATCGTTTTCGACACAGCGAGCCGTTGATACCGACCCCGAGCCGCACAGGGCAGCACTAAGCATCTCTGACGACCACACAACGATACCGCCGAGAGCAAGCAAGTTCGTCACTGTTCAGTGTGATACCAGCTTCAGTACTCGGGGGCATTGCCGAAGCGAACATATCGCTGCTACTGTCTCGGCAAGTTTGCGTTGCTCGCGCCCTTTGCGACCTCGTTCACACGCGTACCGAGCTCTTAGTGACCATCTTTAGTTGCGAACCTCAACATTTGTCGAAAAACACGGTGATTGCCAATTTTAAAGAACTTGGCGAGCATGCCGGCAAATAGCCTTATCTACAACGGATTCCGGAACAGCAGAACAGGACACGGCAACAGCCATTAAGACCGACGTGAACCCTGACCTTCTGACCAATCAGAAACGCCGCGTGGAAAGCCTTATTGACTCTTTCCGTGACTGTTTCGCGTCAACCTCCAAGTTCCGTCAGACGCCATTAACTAAGCACCGCATTATCCTCGATAGTGACCAGAGACCGCTATGTCAGCGTCCTTAATCGTGTTTCGTCGAAGGAACGTGATGCGTGCCATCCGCCGCCAAGTTGCCGAAATGCTCCGCGACGACGTCATACAACCATCGACGGGCCCTTGGGCATCACCTGTTGTTCTCGTCGCAAAGAAAGACGGCAGCCTACGGATCTGCGTAGATTATAGACGTCTCAATAACGTTACCAAAAAGGATGTATATCCACTGCCGCGCATTGATGACTCATTACACAGCCTCCGCCATGCTACCTACTTTTCGTCACTCGACCTGTGTAGTGGTTATTGGCAAATCGAGGTCGACTACGTACCGAGAAAAGACCGCCTTCGTTACTCCTGACAAATTGTACGAATTTAAGGTGCTTCCTTTCGGCTTGTGCCTGCAGCTCCTCCAACGTTCCAACGTATGATGGACACCGTACTAACTGGCCTGAAGTGGCAGTCCTGCCTTGTGTATCTCGACGACTTCGTGATTTTCACGACACGTTCCAGGAGCACCTGAAACGTTTTCGTGCTGTTTTCGAGGAAATTAGTTCCGCGGGTTTGTCACTCTGGCCTGAAAAGTGCCACTTTGCATTTACGGAGCTCAAATTTCTTGGCCTTATTGTGAGCGCTCAGGGCGTTAGCCCCGACCCAGAAAAAACGGCCGCCGTTGCTGCATTTCCGCAGCCAACAGATAAACGAAACTTGCGGCGTTTTCTGGGGCTTTGCGCCTATTATAGCAGGTTCGTTCAAAATTTCTCCAAGCTCGCAGAACCGCTGACTCGCCTGACAAAAGACTCCGAACCCTTCTTCTGGGGCCAGGATCAGTAAAAAGCTTTCACAGAACTTGATGCCCGCCTCCAAACTACGCCTATCTTAGCCACTTCGACGAGGAGGCCGACACGGAACTGCACACAGATGCCAGCAATGTTGGCCTCGGTGCGGTGAGTGTATATGTGCAGTGGCAAGGCGGTGTGGAACGCGTGATCGCATACGCAAGTCGCACTTTGTCCCGTTCCGAAGGGAATTATTCCATCACGGAAAAGGAGAGTCTCGCTATTGTGTGGGCAATGACGAAATTTCATTCGTACCTGTGCGGCTGCCTGTTTCGAGTCGTCAGCGATAATCACCCCTTGTTCTGGCTTGCGAACCTGAAAGATCCATCGGGGTGACTTGCACGGTGGAGCCTTCGGCTGCAAGAGTTCGACGGCACCATCGTGTATAAGTCGGGCCAGCAACATAGCGATGCAGGTTGTCTCTCCCGAGTTCCTCTTCTGTGCCTACCAGATGAGTCCGACGTCGATTCTGCTTTCCTCGGCGCTGCCACCACATCCGACCTTGCCTACCACCAGAGGGCCAACTGCGAACTGCTGCCTCTAATCGAGTACCTCGAAGGAACTGCGCCGTCTCCGCCCCGACTCTTCTCGCGCGGACTTTCGCCGTTTTGGTTAATAGATGGAGTCCTCTACAAGAAAAACTACGGCCCGACCGAAACAGCGTATTTCCTCATTGTCCCAAACGCGCTTCGTCAGGGGATTTGCAGCCGACTGTTCGCAGCTCACGCATTGTTGTTTCATGTTCATAGGCTCTGATAATTTCGAGAAGCAAGCGACCAAGCGACGACACGAAGATTGTGGCGCTCCAAGCTGATAGCTGGTCACCGGACCACCTGCCGAGCTGCCTCGTGGCTACAGCCTGATCGCCTTCCATCGCGCAGGCGATCTGCGCCCCTACCCAGGCAGAAGCGGCTGACATCGCACGCAGCGCCCTCCACTCAGTCGCCTACAAAAGGGATCGTCCACAAGCACGGAACGGGATTTGCAGCCGACTGTTCTCAGCTCACGCATTGTTGGTTCATGTTCATAGGTGAGTGGGTTGTGACAACAGCTTCTTCAACTTCGGTACTCTTTAGGCTGCAAATCCCGAGTGTCGTTAGATTCACCATGGGCATTGATCTGTGTACTTACCGTGCGCGAATAGGCCACTTTGTAGCGCATGGCCATTTTGCCAGTGGTTGTTCGCCAATATGGCTTAGGCCTGCCTTGGCTACTAGTTGCTGGCGCATGGGTGGACGCTGTTCCTTGGTTTTGTTTTGTATTGCTCATTTGATACTCTGCGCTGGCGACGTAGAGACCAACCCAGGCCCGGATAAGGTGGACCAAGTTCTCGCGCTTCTTAAAGAGTTAACGTTGTCAAATGAAAAATTTCAGAAAGGCGCTTCAAACAAACTAAAGGATATTCAAACGAGCGTCACTGACATCAAAAGGCGACTCAGTGGTGTCGAAGAGCGACTAAAAGCAGTTGATAACTTGTGTCATGACGTCACCACCGTTAACTCAGTCGTTCAGGAATCGCAAGAGCAGCTGAAGACCATAGAAACTAAACAGTTGGAGCAGGCCAATCTGGTTGTTGATGACCTAAATAACCGTATGCGCAGAAATAACCTAATATTTAAGGGAATCCCGGAAGAACCAAAAGAAACATGGGTTGACACTGAACGCATCATCAACCAGTTCGTGTTAACTAAGCTAGGCTTCAATGCAGGCGAAATAGAGCGAGCCCACAGAATAGGTCGACCTAAAGCAGGTCACATCCGACCAATTGTCGTGAAATTTCTTAATTTTAAAGACAAGAGCATCATTTTAAGAAATGCTTACAAATTGAAGGACCTGCAGAAGCCACGCGTGTGGATTGAAGAAGATTTCTCGGCCCGTATGCAGCTCATCAGGAAAAAACTCAGAGATTTCGCTCGCGAAGCACGTAAGCCTAACGAAAAATATACTGTGGTCTACGATAAACTCCTTCTTGGAAACAAATGTTACACCCTTGATTCATCACAAAACAAAGTAACCTGTCTTTCAACGCGCAATGAAGCCGAAGTATGTCGCCTGAGTGCCCAACCTACTGTTGGCGCACGAGGGGACGAAACAAACCAGAATGATTGACACAGTCATGCTAATCAAGGTGATTCCTTGTCACTCCTGTTGTGCAACTTTCGAAGCATGTTTCACAAACAAGACCAGCTATGTGCATTTATTGAGGCTTGTTCTGTAGATATCGTTCTTGGGACAGAAACTTGGCTTACACCCGATATTGGGGACAACGAGCTGTCGCTCTCTAGAAATTTTACTATATTTAGAAATGATAGGGTGGGCGCACAGGGAGGCGGTGTTGTAGTTGCCGTGAAATCTAATTTATGTGCTCGCGTTGTTGACACACAGTCAAATATTGAAATTTTGTGGATTTCACTTCAGGTCTGTCCCTCTGTGACTTGCGCAGTCGGAGTCTGTTACCGTCCGCCTGATGCTACTTCTGAATTCATCGAGAGTCTTAATCATTCCCTAACTTTAATCCAAGACAAGTATCCAACTTCACCTATAATACTTGCTGGCGATTTTAACTACCCCACAATAAATTGGCAGAGGTGTACGCCCCTAGGTTGCTCAAGGAAGAGCGAATGCAAGGAATTTCTCGATGTTCTTTGTTCATTTGATCTGCATCAAATAGTTTGCAAACCAACACGTGGAAAAGCTATTCTAGATCTAGTCCTAACAACCAAACCGGAAAATATGCTTGTTCACGTCCTTGAATGTATTCGCGACCACAACGTAGTACACTGTGAATACCAATTACAAAGTAGTAAACCAGAAAAGGCAACGAAATCAATTTACGATTACTCCCGTGCAAACATCGACGCGATTCTTACAGAGCTGTCATATTTTTCTGTGTGGTTCTTGGAAACCATGGCTTATCGCAATACAAATGATAACTGGCTCGCTATCCGAAGGAAGCTTATTGAACTGAAACAAAAGCACGTTCCCAAAATTAAAATAACGTCATCAACACAGAGCACATGGTTCACGTCCCAAGTGAAGACAGCAATATATAAAAAGAAACGCCTTTACTCTAAAGCTAAGTTGTCCCACTCGGATGGTGATTGGCAGCGACACCAAGAACAATCAAATAAATGTAAAGCTGTAATTGAAGCATCTAAAGACAAGTTTTTTAACGGTGATATCGTCAGCATGATAATGAACAATCCGAAAAAGTTTTGGAAAGTAATTAACCCTAAACACTCTTCTCAATCCACTATACCAATCGTTAATAACGGTGTGCTACTCTCACCATCTGAAGCTGCGACTGAATTAAACTCGTTTTTCAGCTCTGTATTCACAAACGAAAATCCAATTCCACCTGACCTTACGTTTCCTTCAATTAACTCATCTATGAATGATCTCATAATTACACCAGAGGGAATAGAATCGGCCATCGATCGACTTTCTAATAACTCAGCGCCAGGTCCAGACGGCATCTGCACAAAGATGCTTAAAATGACTAAACCTATATTATCTCCCGTATTAGCCACCCTTTTCCACCAATCAATAGATACAGGATTCGTACCAGATGACTGGAAGGTCGGTCGTATCACTCCCATTTACAAATCAGGTGACCGATCAGTGCCCTCAAACTATAGACCTATATCCTTAACTAGTATTCCATGTAAATTACTTGAGCATATCATATCTTCCGCAGTTATGAAATATTTATCTGAACATAACTTCTTTTCTAACAATCAACATTGATTTCAGAAAGGACGCTCTTGTGAAACACAGCTTTTTGAACTTATAACTGATCTTCATCAAGCTGTTCACGATTCCATAATAATCGATGCCATATTTATTGACTTCAAGAAAGCATTCGATAAAGTTCCCCATTCTCGCCTAATGACGAAACTTAGCCGGCTTAACATACATGAAAAAATTGTTAATTGGATCTCAAGTTTTTTAACCGATCGCTACCAATTTGTTTCCGTAAATGATCACTTTTCCGCTTTAGCACAAGTTAAATCTGGCGCTCCCCAGGGATCCGTACTTGGCCCAATCTTATTCTTAATTTACATTAATGACATCAGTAACAACCTGACCTCAACAGTTCGATTGTTTGCAGATGACTGCGTGCTTTACAGACAAATTATCACCTCTGAAGACGCTAATATTTTACAGGCTGACCTAAACAAAATTTCACTTTGGTGCGAGCAATGGCAAATGGAAATTAATGTTTCTAAAACAAAAACTATGACATTTACCAGAGCCAGTAACGTTCACTTAAGTTCATATTTTATGAACAGCATATGCATAGAGAATGTGTATACATTAAAATATTTGGGAGTCCATTTAACTTCTAACCTTACATGGAATGATCACATTGATGAAATAATTTCGAAAGCAAATAAAACACTTGGTTTCATTAGGCGAAATTTATATTTAGCAAATCAGTCAACTAAATTATTAGCTTACACAGCTCTAGTTCGCTCAAAGATTGAATACGCTTCCATAATATGGAATCCAAATCAGACTTACCTAATAAACAAGCTGGAATCTATAAAGCAGCACGCTTCATCACTAAAACATACTCTAGAACATCCAGCATCACGGCTATCAAAAAGTCCCTCCAATTACCGTCTCTAGAAATACGACGACTGTTAGCACTACTTTCCCACTTCCACAGATTGCATCATGCCCCGTCTTCCTTTACAGCATCCCATATCAAACCCCCACAAAAAATTTTCCCCCGCCTCGACCATCCCTTCAAAGTGCGTCTCATGTTTGCGCGTACGAATCTCCTGCGACAATCACCGCTCTTTCTAGCTATTCATCACTGGAATAAGCTGCCAAAAGAAATTGCTTCTATACGTGATCATGACTCATTTGTAAGTAATTTGAAACGCAGTTTTACGCATGTTGGGTAAAAGCAGAATTTTATGCTTTTGACGCATTGTAAGTGTATCTACGTGGTTTGTACAGAGTGTTTTTGTTTTTTTTATCATGTGTGCAATTCTCTCTCCTTTTTTTCTTTTTATATTTTCTTGTTGTATTCGGTGATCCTTACCGCGATGTTCTATATTGCCTTGCCCCCCCCCCCCCTAATTGTGTTTGAAATATCCTGTTCTTACCCCCCCTATGTAATGCCCATAAGGGCCTTTAGGGTATCTGAATAAAAAAAAAAAGTTCTCGCTGCATGCCACGGCGGCCTTTCTTCTGGCCACCTCGGTTTTTCCAGAACATTGGGACGCCTCCGCCACAAGTACTACTGGCCTCGTCTCGCTCAGGTGGTCCAACGCTACGTTAGGACCTGTCGGGAGTGTCAACAACGGAAGATACCGCCGACAAAACCGGCCGGCCTTCTGAAGCCAATTGATCCACCACAAATCCCATTTCAGCAAGTCGGCATGGACTTACTGGACCCATTCCCCGTGTCATCCATGGGTAACCGGAATATTGGTGCCACGGACTACCTCAGCCGCTACTGTGAAACCAACCCTTGGCACCGCGGCTGAAATTGCACAGTTCTTTGTTCACCACATTGTGCTTCGCCACGGTGCCCCCGCGGTTGTATTAACTGACTTTCCTCTTGAGAAATATTGGAAAAGTGCCATTCATGATCTCAGAAAATCTTCCATATGCGCTCCACCCCATTCGTATTCTTCTAGTTATTTCACTCTCATGATCCGCATCAGCGGTAGCTGCTTACCCTAAGTAGACGTATTCCCTTACCATTTCCAGCGTCTCGCTACCAATTGTAAACTGCTGTTCCCTTATGAGCCTTTTGAACATTGCTTTGTCTTTCTGCCTAATAGATTTTAGACCCACCATTCTGCTCTGCCTGTCTAACTCATTGATACTGCTTTGCAGTTTATCTCCTGAGTGACTCAGCAAGGCAATGTCACCAGCGAATCGCAGACTCATTAGGTATTTTCTATTAACGCTTATCCCCCACTGCTCCTAATTCAGTCCTCTGAATACTTCCTGTAAAGAGGCGGTGAATAGGATTGGCAAGAACGTGTCTCCCTGCCTCACACCCTTCCTTGGAACTTTACTGCTGGCTTTATGGAGGACTATTCTAGCTGTGCAGTCGTTATATATACATTTCACTATTTTCACATGACTTTTCTACACCATTATTCCGCAATGCCGGCATGACAGCTAGGGTTTAGAATGTGTCCAATGCTTTCTCGTTATCAATGAACGTTATATGAAGGGGTTGGTAATATTTTGCGGATTTTGCTTTCACCTAATTGATAGCGTGAATATGGTCTATTGTGTCCTTTACGAAAGCCTGTCTGATCGTTTGGTTGATTAAGTCTCAGTTTGTCCTGACTCTATTGGCGATTGCCTTAGTAAAAAACTTATGAACAGTGGTCAGCATAGGCTCATCGGTCTGTAGTTTTTAAAACCCCTGAAACCTGAAGTTTCATTTCATCTGTATTAAGATTATTTTAGCTTCGTTCCAAGCAGCTTAAGTGTTCCCCTGATTTTCAATCACAATGCTAGGGCAGTCGACATTAAGGATGGTCGTCTCACCCCTACTTAATCTTATGGATCACGCTTTATTTTGTGTTGTAGTCTAAACGCCCCCTTATTTTGCTGCCGTCCGTACATCGTGCCATTTACGCTTAGCTTATCAAATACCGGCTTAACTTTCGCCCCTTCTGCTCTTTTTCTGTGGTGAGCTAAACGAAAGTTTCCCTATTGTTTTGCGCACGTTTTCGGGAAAATTCCAATGATATTAAAAACTGCTTCCTTTTAGTTACATTATATCGGCGGTAGAGCAGTTTGCGGATAACGGGACGACATTTTCCGTTGGTTCTACCAGTTCTGTGATAGGGCTCCATATTTTAACAGTGATAGCAAGCTTTGGCTGCAATAGGTCATTGTCGCATCTGCAACGTCACCAGGGGTATCGGTCAGTTCTTCCTCTACGACTCCGTAAATTTTGACACACAGTCCGCGGACTATACATGTAAGAAAGCTTAGATTTTGGACTTTACGAACTATACATAGATGCGCACTGCACGGCATTTTTTTTCAGCATTGCCAATAGAGCATCAACCCACGGATTTTATACTACGTACCGTGTGCGTACAATCAAGTCAAATTATTAAAGCCTACATTCAGTCCTGCACACAATATACAGGGTGCGGACTGCATACCCGAAATGAGGTGATCAAACTGTTGTTTCGGCTTGTGATGTCTACTTCACCGACCTGACGCGGCAAAATGACGCATTGCTTTCCTGTTTTACTACCGTCGATTTGAATTCATGTGCTTGTGCGTTTATGTCATTTGCTGCCCTATATTTCTTCAAAAGGAGTGATTTCCTCAGACACGCTTGCAGTGTGGGCCGCAATTGTTCCTGATTTTGACTGAATACGAATGAGTTGTAGCAACATATTAAACGGGAAGCTTTACTGGCCGCAAACTTGCGATTTCGACGTGGCGGTGCTCCGAGGAGGCACATGACGTCACAACACGCGCCTCGTTCCACCGCTGCGCATCGCCGCGCCACCACTTTCCTCAAAATCCAACTGAATTTGCAGTCTTCTCTTTTTGCTTTCCCTCCCTCCTTTATCTCTTCATTTAAGGCGCGGTTCGGCTGTCCACCGAGATATGTGAGACGGTTACTGTGCCATTTCCTTTCCTCAAAAAGCAAACAAAACAAGTGAGCCAACGGTGTTCATAGGGTTCATTGGCGTTGACAAATTTGCGAAGGCCGTTCATTTTCACGAAAGGAAATGCGCACAACCGGCTCCGTGGGTCAGTGGAGACCTCAATATCGCTTTCATATACGTGGCGTCGGTATCCAACTGCAAAAGCTTGATTTGATTGCGTTCCGCACACTGGATAGACAGCGCGCCCTCCCTGCCACCCTGGGAGGTGGTATGCAGTTAATGGTTGATCGCGAGAGATCGATCACCAAATGAGCGCTGCGGCCTAGCTATTGCTGCAGTACCGCATGTCAGCCACAACGCTGTCAGCGCTAATGCATTAAGGCCACATCTCTCGCTCACCACCGCCACATGTATCAATGCACGAGTGAGGCGTCCGCATACCCAAGGAGCCAGTTATGATGTGCCCTTCCTTTCCTCAAAGCCATCGTCGTCTAGAACATTGTCAACGCCAACGCCAATGAACACCGTGAACGCCGACATCTTTCGCTTTGTATATCCTGGATTAGTTGAGCTAATGCACATTAATTTTTTCTGCATAGTTGGGCCTGGGTTCCCTAGATGTCGCCGCATACAGAATAAATATTTTTAAATGAAGAAATGCAAGAAATCTCCGTTCTCCAAAAGCCATGGCAGAGACACCTAAAAGCGGTTCTCACCGCGGTAGCATCCTGCAGGCGAGTAAGCACTTACCCGTATTCTGCAGGGAGGCGGACGCGTCTGCATGTTGCCTGTGGTGCCACTGCCATGCCTAGTGGCTAACTGGCGCCGACATGGTAACTAGCGCTCAGGTAATGGTAATCTGGCTATGGTAACTTACCTATTAAGAACAGTAAATGTCACTCAGCGACTACATACAAGATGCGCAAAAGACCTGGAGAGATCACATAGCGTTTATGGTACAATGCCCATGTAGGGAAAACTGGTCATTCTCTACAGGACCGCTGCGAGACCTCATACCCCTCCTGGCGCAGCGCCTAAGCGCTGCGCTACTGTCCTGGCTGGTGGCCGTTTCAAACAAACCCATCGGTGGTGCTTGCGCGACCCAGGTTGCTTTTCCCGAACAACCTCTCGCGACCAATCTTTAGTTTCACTGCCACCTGCCACAGTGGGCAGCTTGCTCATGCAGTCAGGTGGACAGGTTGTCACCTGCCACGGTGGGCATGTTGTGATTACGTCACAAGGTTCTGTGACTGAGGCGGGCCACCTGCTTTTTCACCTCCAGTGCTACCGATAATGACGACGGCGACGAGGACGACGACGCCATATTTGATGGAGAACGGGATCCCTAACGCATTTGCGTTCATAGAGCGAAGCACGATTAATTGCGCCAGGGCAGAGCTCCTGTTCAACTGAACCCGTTGTTAAAGGCTACATGAAGCATACATAGTCGACGGAACCAAAAACTCCCTAATCTAAGCAGGGCGCTCCGGCCATGTCCCCTGAAAGAGTAAGCTTCATATCGGTTAGTGCCAACTCACACTGGCTGATATACGCGCTCCGGATAATAGTGATATGGCAGGTTTCCACAGCTTCCCCTGCTCACTGGTGAGAACGTCCCTGTGGACGTCTCCAAGAAAGATGGAACACGTTTGTGCGGTCGACATTTTTCATATTCAAGAAAAACCTACGGGGCCGCTTAGCCCACTTGGCTTAGCGCAATTGGTCAATTGAATGGCGTTGTGTTGAGTAACCAGTGGGCACAGATGGCAGCTGATGAAAACCACGGCATCCAAAGCACAGCGCGAGAGACTGGCAGTTAAACATTCGGGATGTCGGGCTTCACCGTTGGCGTGCGATGGTTTTATTGGAAGCCGCAAGTTCTATCTGTGAGGCACGTAGCTCGGGCTTTGGTGCATCGTGCGAGAAAGATAGTACAAGTGCTTCACAGGGTCTTTGCGACCTTTTCCCCAATTTTTTAGCGCCTTGAAAAAAAAAAAGCAGTATCGTCCACATTCGGCTAATTGTAGTGAATACGTGGCGGATGATAGAAGATAATTACATAATTTTATTGCACGCGTCGAGTTAAGGAACAGGGCGCTAAGCCCTAAATTGATGTATTTTGTCCCATGCCGCGTTTGCCCCACTCGCGTCGAATCGGGAAGGGAGTGAAATTTTTCATCTGGGTCGAACATGTGTACTTCACGCCCAGTATATCCTATCTGTGAATCGATCTTTCCTTCGCTTTTGCGAATAGTTGGCAGTATTTATATTATTTCGTTCGAAGTGTGGGTTCATCATCATCACCATCAGCCTGACGGCGCCTATTGCAGGGCAAAGGCCTCTCCGACGTCTCTCAAATTAACCCTGTCCTTTCCCAGCTGCGCCTGCCATATCCCGAAAACATACTAATCTCATCCGCCCACCTAACTTTATGCCGCCGCCTGCTACGCTTGCCTTCTCTCGCAATCCACTCCGTTACCTTTAAGGACCAGCGTTTATGTTGCCTTCGCATTAGATGCCCTGCCCAAGCCCATTTCTTCCTCTTAATTTCGACTAGGATGTCATTAACAAGCGTTTGATCCTTCTCTCACTTCGCCGGGTTCCGGTCTCTTAATGTTACAGAGACCATTTTTATTTCCTAAGTATTGGGGCACATATTAGAGCGCCCTTGCTGATCAGCCGATATTGGCGTCACGTAGGGGCGGGAACCTATCGAAAACCGATCGGAACTCGTCACTGCAAGTTGCCGGTGGAATCTTCCTTGCCGGCCTTTAACCAACTGCGCATGTGCTCAGTTTTGGCTCGACGTCGGTCCAAATCACGTAGGCTACCGATCTATCCCCGATGTTTCCGCCAATTTCCGCTTGAAATGCGCTGCCCGTACAAGGGCAAACGCGATACCTGCGACGCGCGCTTTTATGCGAAGGGCATGCTGGATCGTGGCACGACAGATGGGGGCCTAAGCGGCACGTGCGTGTTGAGCAGTTGCCGCCGCTAGGAAGGCACCGTTCCGCAGTTATGGCAGTCGCACGCCGGCGAGGCGTTGCTCTCGCATCCTACGGGCCCCGACGCAGCGGCGGTGGCCGCTTGTCAGCGCTTTTTATCGATTAACGCGACGGGAGCTGCCCTCTGGTGGGCGGCGCTGCAGCACTCCTCTCCACCGACGAGTCTGGGTCATTGCGACGTCTGCGCACACGCTTCCGACGTCGCGCATTCGCGGGGGCCGCTGCAGCTGCATGTTCTGCGACATGCGGCCACCGCTTGTACGACGCACTGCAGTGCGGCTGCAATTATCACTCAAGCTAGTGAGCAACACAAACTGGCGGGCTCTAGCTGGTGTTGGATGATATTTTCAGAAGCGCGAGCACATTCAAGGAAGGGAGAGGTGGAGAGGAGGCTGGCTGGCTGCTATAAGCGTTGTAGTGCACTAAAAAGACGCAATAATGTGTATGTTGCAGTTCATTTATTACCTGCCGCATGAGCTACACTCAAATTTGACTCCGTTACCACCGGTCGGCAGAGGAAACCGAAATAGCGCGAGAGAAGAAGTCCAGTCGGAAATTATTTGCCGATCGCACAAGAATGTCGGGGGAGATCCACGTATACTAACATCTTGGGCAGCATTGCAAAGAAGGAGACCCGCAACCAATACTGTGGTGTCTCTGCTCCTCTGCTGTAGGTTTTACGGGCTATTAACTGCGCGGCAGGATTCACAACATCGGACAACAACAATGCTGTTTCAGGACAGCTTTAGCAGCAGATTGTAGCTCCCGTCCCTAACGTCTCACTTTAGAAAAAAAAAAGAACCTGTTAGCAGTAAACCATACCCTCACTTCGCATGGTCAGAAACAAAGGTTTTTATCGGACTCCCAGGTGTAGCGGTTACCATAATAAGTAACGGAGCCGGACGTCACTAGTTCCAACCCGGGTTCCAGAACTGACTTTACTGTGCTTTACTCGCTTCATAAAATTCTTCCCTCTTCATTGTGGCTGCAGCTTTTCTTTTATTCTTCGAGCGCTTTTCTGTCACAGCAACCAGAACTGCCCAGTGTTGTGCGCCACTTTGGTCTGATAATCACGTCTGGTAGTGTGATACTGGTTAGCAACGCGTTGGATTTTGCAATAAGGTGTGACAGCAGCAGGGGAACGAGAGCAAGACAGTGCCGAGTCGCCAGGAGGCATCGCGGATTGCCTCGCTAGTGTGGCATGTCAGTTGGCGGACCATCAGCAAACACCCGTCTTGCGAGATACACGGCACCGTGCTAAACAGTCGTGTTGGCGCAATATGACAGACGGCGACATCACGACGACGAAGTGTTGGCAGCCTGACGAATCGGCCGACTTTGGGCATAGTGTGACTCCGCCTAGTCGCCATAGATCGCATGGACTTGAAGACAATGCCAAGCCTATTGCGAAAACCGATGTCATCCGCCGTCTTCCAACAGTAAATCAAAATATTTTTCGCGCTGGTTTTAGCTGGGGATACTGGCGATCGGCGAGATTATCTGAAGCTGCAATTGGAAGACATTGTTTGCGCTGATAGGATGGTGGAAAACGCAGGAATATGCTTCACCATGCTGGATTTCCCCTGGTATCACTGATGGCACTGGAACAAACGTTTTACATGCTAGGACCGCGAAGGTCCCAGTGTCATCCCAGTATCGCCGCGTTCCCAGTATCCCTGCCCTCCTCGCTACGTCAACTGCGGCTAAACTGACTTTCCCTCGCCTATACGGAGCGCTCCGCTCGGCCGGTGCCATAGCAACCAGTGGCGCTCGTTCCCGACTTCGCTTGCTCCCACCGACGGGAGAGAGTGAACGCGTTACACGTGACGGCTGCCATTGCACCCCCTAAATGGCTTGTACTGAAAGGGACCCTGAAATGATTTATATGGGCACGTCTTAATGCAACCGATCTGTAGAGGTGGTCTCTGTAGATATTCGAGTCAAATTTTAAAGCTCTGCGTGGACCTATAACTTAGACATAATGTTAAAAAGTGGTTGCCACAGTGCCTCGCAATCTATTAGGGCGACACACCTCACCGCGCGTCCCCTACCTTGATGACGTCATTGCATGGGCAGACAGGGCGAGCTTGAAGGCTGGCCCTTCTGCCTATTGACGTCGTCGGCGTAGGGGACGTGCGGTGAGGTGTGTCGCCCTAATAGATTGCGAGGCACTCTGACAACCACTTTTTAACATTATGAATAAGTTATAGGGTCTACGCAGAGCTTTAAAATTTGACTCGAATACCTACAGAGACCACCTCTACAGATCTGTTGCATTAAGACGTGCCCATATAAATCATTTCAGGGTCCTTCGAGTGGCTTTCGCATAACCTTCTCTCTAAAATATTCTGCTAGTAAGCGCTGAAGTAAATCACGGTCGCTGACCAAGTATGAAGCATAGACGTTTCGGAACCACCGCAGCGGTGGCCAAGTGGCTGAGCATCCGCCTCGCAGGCGGGAGGTGCGGGTCTGGATTCCCAGTGCCGCTGGGTACCCACCGGTGATTTAATGGCTACAAGCTTCCCTGGTCTGGTGCTCGGCTTCTTTGGGGGGAAATCCTTGGGAAATGGGTCTTTGACCCCACCTTGGGAAGTCGAAAATACCTTGTGTCATGGCGTTCTTTGACCGCAGGTGCCCTTGGGCCATAAAAATCCATAATCTTCATCGTTTCGGTACCGCATACGGATTCCTTGTTCACTGAGTTGGACAAGGAATCGTCATCGCTTACGCAGTCACCACGTGACGCAAGGAGCTGCGTAAACGGCCTGCATATTACCTTCTGTCCGGTTCACTGTAGCTGGTGCCGACCGAATGATTGTTTCTAGCAGCCGGCCGGATGACACGTTCTTTTATTTGGCTGCAATAGCAGCGTTGTCACCGCATGTTCATGCGAATGTGGCTACGATTTCTTACATCACGTTCGTGCTCCTTCAGCCGTCTTGAAAACTTGCCGGTCTCGCCACTGCATGCCTGATGGCAGCGCATGGTCTCATGTACTACACGACACCTAAGAACGAGTCAATGGGCAACCTCTCTCTAACTTTCATGAGCTGGTTCCGGAGCTTGCTGGTCGGGATGTGTGCAATGCGCGTATCGAATTTCGAAAAAAGAAACGCACGATTGTGCTTCACAGATTCCTTGGACGCTGGGGATAGCTGCACGGGCATGGAATGTCTTCTTGTTCTGTGTTCTTGCCTGTAATATACGCTGCTCAGTTTTACAGATAAAACGACTAGGGTACCCGTTGCAGAAGTAGGATTGACATCTGAGCTAGTTACCTAGTAAGCGCTGCTCTTTGGAGCTTATTTAGAACCTCAATAGAAAAAGCAGATAACAATATCACTGCAATCCATGCTTACCCCACACTGCAAGGATAAATTTGAGTGACTCTTACTGTTGGGCTAGTTGGCCTTCCTTGATCTTTGATGAACCAGCGCAAAGGGACAACGTACAAGTAGAATACAATACCTTGGGCGAGTTGATTACGTACATCCATATTAGCAGCGCATAGACGGTTGTTTCCTCCCCTTATTTTGTGCCGTCTTTGCGCTGTTAATATGGAAGGCAAGTATAGGGAGGCCGACGTGGACGGAAGCGCTTAACAAACAACTTTCATTTCAGAAGAAACGGGCACAGCGCATTAATACAGTCCCGACCCTTCACGTAGAAAGCTAGGTAAGAACAATTTCTGAACTTGAAAACGTGTTAGGAGACACCAGAGAAACGGCGTGACAAGCAGGATATTTTTCTTCTTTTCTTCTCGGCAAAACAAGGAGAGACATTAGCTAGCAAAATCTGCAAATCTGTTCTTGTTTATAATACAACAAGGCAAACACCAAACGTTGATAAGGTGAAGCGCCAACAAGAAACACGGCAAAAAACTCACGGTAATAACAGCGAAAGGCAGGCTGCGAAAAAACGGTAAAATAAAATAGATAAAGAATTCTCATTGTTAATTAATAAATAGATAAAATAAATTGTTTTTTGCAGTGCTGCCTGTTGACCTTTTACCTGAGTTTCTATTGCAGTTGACGCCATTACGTTGAAAATGTGTGTGCGGCGGCGCGTAAGAAACAGTTTTAAGAGCAACTTTGGAGAGGGCAAAGAAAGATGTCAAACTATACTGTTTTACAAATCTCTGATACGGCCTTCCCTAGAATATGCGTCTGTGGTATGGGCTGCTCAATAGAAAAATTTTTCAGCTGAAATCAAAAAAAATTTCAAAGATGTGCGGCCCGATTCATTTGATCAAAATATGACGAACAGACTCCGTAACTGAAATGTGAAACTCATGCGGTCTACAGTTACTACAAACGAACCGTAAAAAAGCAGAGATTAAAAACATTGTGCCAAAATAATTAAGGGCTTGGTTTGGTTTATGGGTGTTTAACGTCCGAAAGCGATTCATGCTGTGAGGGACGGCGGAATAAAAGGTTCCGGAATTTTCGACCACCTTGGGTATTTTAACCTGTAGCGACATCATCGCACAGTGCACGAGCCTCTAGAATTTCCCCTCCATCGAAATTCAACCGCCAGGGCCAGGATCGAACCCGAGTCGTTCGGGTCAGCAGCCGAGCGCCATAAGCACTGATCCACCGCGGCGGCTGAATTATTAATGGTAAAATTAAAATTAATAACAATATATATTTGTAGCCTCCATGTAAATTGAGCTCCCATCTGAATCATAATGAAGCAGTCCGACCGTATACGTGACAAGAACTAACGTCTTCTGTCACTCATTTTTTTAAGAGCGTTAGCTGTTGGTCATCACGTTTCTCGATTTCTTGGTTTCTGCAACCACCTCCATTCGGCGTGAAATTTTCTTAGTCCGAGGAATTCAAGATGACGGCCCTCATTATAAATCGATATAGCAACCGAATTGGTGATTGATTGGTGACGTCATTAGTATACCGAATTCGCGATTGATTGGAGGGGTCACTGATTTTGTGACGTCATAGTTAACTAGTCACATGACTATGTTTACTCGCTTATAACTCAGGAACTAACGCGGTCGTCACAAAACGAATTAGATATGTGGAATCCTCTAGATGAGTAGAACACGTTAGACACCAATATTAACTAATCAAGTTAATATTTAGTTATGATTAGGCTTACATTTATTTGCTGATATTTAATTAACCGATGACGTCATGATGTGATTAATGCCATATTCGTGACGGGCTCGATGAGCAAAGCATGTTAAACACTCAAAATTGCCTGATTAGGTTAATATTTAGTCATGGTTAGGCTTAACATGGCCGTCGCATCAGCACTCGGCAGCTTATAATTTCAGACCTCTTGGTGACCGGGCAGCTACCGCCTTGAGGTAAGGAAAAATGGCCCTCCAACTTTTTCGGCAAAATTGGTCAAAAAAATTCGACCTCAAGGCGGTAGGCGCCTGCTCACTGGGAGTTATGGAAAAGTAGCCTAATCACGTGGTAATACATCGCAAGAACGATAGAATGCGCTACCAAACATTTAACGCTCGTTGCTTCAACGTCTTCCAGACGGTAGCGGAATATTTTTACCGATGTTTTAGAACTGTGGAACAAACTTCCCGCTAATGCCACTCAGGAAAACACTCAGTGAAACACTCATCCACCGATTTCGCTGATTTTTGTCTACAGGCTGCTCGACCTTGAAAACCGAGCATCGAACCGAAACTTAAATGAAAACCGAAGTGCTAGCGTACCTAATTTTCATTTCGCCTAAACACGCTGAATCACCCGTAATTTCGTGCGCTTCGTCTTCTTATGAAATCATGGATAAAGGCTAGCGGGATGCGGGCTCACATGGAAATGGATTGTATTGGAAAACATTTATTCACCGGCAGAATGTGGTTTAAGGCGATGTCTTAGTAGCGCAAGGTGGCCGTCAGCCCGTGGCTTACACCGACCTCGTTGGCTCGCTCCACTGCCCAGACTCGGGATTTCGGGCCGGAGCTGAGCAGCACGGCCTCCCACTGCTCGCAAATTAGGAGCTGAATTATGTCCGGGGGAGGCGGATCCTCCGGAAAGTTCCACAGGATATAAAGAAATTACTACGCGACAGCGTATATGGCTCCTGCGGTCGAAAAGCCGTCGGCCTCTTAGTGGTAGTAGTTGTCGGCACCGCGCGTCGGAAGTAATCGGGGGCTGGGTAAAAATCAGAGGCCACGCACACTCAATAAAAATACCGGGGTCTAGGCCGGGGCACGAACCAGGGTCTTTGGCGCTCTAGACGGGGAGGACGCTTCCAGTCCGCCGCGACGTACGGCTGTTTTTTTTTCTTTATTGCATGGAAATAGTGCCGAAAAGAAGAATCTAAAGATGCTGACGCCACAAAACACCAGGCCACCTACCCCTGCACAACCCCACCTTCCGAAACATCAAAAGTGCGGGAGGCACACACTTGCGTCTAGATAGGGAAGCCAGCTAGGCGGCTCTTCCACGGCAGCATATACTCCTCGCACAAAAGCGCGCTGCCCAAGAAAAAAGATTTCGATGACTGTGGTGATTCCTTGTGGCGGTCTATCATGCGGCTCCTCCAGCGACTAAATAGTGCCAGCAACACAAACAGATCAGAGGGCACACTACCATTTTTCTCCAAGGGCAAAAAACGGATAAGGTAGGGTGTGATGTATATGTCCTACTTAATTGTTCTTTGTAATACGTCCCAGAAGAACATATCATTGCAAAGAATGAAACAATGGTAAATTGCCTCTGGTGTATTGCACAGGCGGCAATTCACCGTCCATGGCATAAACATCTTAGCATGAAGCCATGCCTTCACAGGAAGCATCGATGAGTGCAATTTAAAGAAGAACGTTTGAAGAGCGTTAGCTCTTACTCATCAAGTTTCGAGATTTCGTGAGGTCTCCTACCACCCTGAGATCAAAGCGCCATCTTTGACTGCAACTAGAAAACAGCGCATCTCGCATTGCGCCATCTACAATAGGATTGACGAAACAACCACCTGCCGCGTGCCAATGATGACGTCACGGTTCAATATGATGAATAGAGGTGGAACTTTGTGAGTTTGACGTCAGGGGATGAAATGGCGGCATAGTTTCGGTTTCTCGACTCCAAGATGGCGGCCACTAAAATTGGTTGTGCCATTTTCTTCCTTCCCCCCATCACCAAAAAATATCCTAAAACAGGTAGGAAAACTGCCACGTTACGGGACCGCTATACGTGTATACATTCGTTCAGCTATATATACTCCGACAACAATGGGCACCCATCCGGGGACAGTTGTCCAACCTTTGTCCCTAACGTTTCGAGACTGGCTTATTTTCTTCTCTAGAAATAATACCCCAATACAAATGCTGGTGTTTATGTGTAGCGCCATCTTTTCGGGCTAGCCAGAGCTGTTTATGTTAATTGCTGTCGCAGCCGCTAGATAGCACTACATGCAGAAAAATGCGTTGTCACTAGTCGTCGGTGCATTCTGCTGAGAGTGAATGTGGAGAGATGGATGTCCACCTCGAACAGCGTGTGTAAACAAAAAATTCTGTGTGAAGCTTGGCACGACAGCCACACAGACGTATGAGCTCCTTCGCGCCGCTTACTCAACGAGACATTATCGCGGGCGCGAGTTCTCGAGGGACACAAGAGGTTCGTTTCGGGGAGAACGTCGGTGGAAGACGACACAACGCAGAGGCGCCATTCAACCTCATGGAATGAAAACAACGTGACTTGGATCAGGGAAGTCGTACAGCAAGACCGCACCATTACAGTCCGCATGCTATCAGATGCCCTCGACATCAGTAAGACAACATGCCAGCAAATTTTGCGTGAGAACTTGAGGAAATGAAAACTGAATGCCAGACTTGTGCCGCTCTCCCTCAAACAGGACCAGAAGGATACGCGGGCATCATTGCGCGCTGATTTGCTCTCCGAGGCAGAAAAGGATGCTGCATTTGTCGACAGCATCGTTGCTGAAGGCGAAACATGGTGTTTTCAATACGATCCTCAAACAAAGAGGCAGAGCGCCGAATGGCAGTCCACAAGCTCTCCGGCGTTGAGAAAGGTGCAGCGACAGAAGACCAAACAAAGACGATGCTGATAGTTTTTTTCGATGCCAGAGGTGCCATACACCACAAGTTCGTCCCACAAGGGCAGACGGTGAATCAGTAGCTATATATCCGCGTGCTGCAACATATGCGTGATGCACTGCTCCGCCGTCGCCCTGACTTATGGGCATCTGGACAAAGGATCCTTCTCCACGATAGCGCAAGGCCGCGCACTGCTCTCAGCGTGACAAAATTTCTCGCCGAGCACAGCATTTACTGTACTTTCTCATCCGCCATACTCGCCTGACCTTTCCCCATGCGTTTTCTTTCTGTTTCTTCGTGTGAAGAGAGCCCTAAAAGGTCGCTGGATGAAGAGCGTGGAGGCCATTCAAGACGCCACGACAAAGGAGCTGACAGCCCTGCCAAAAGCAGCGTTTTGCAACTGTTTCCAAGACCACAAGAAGCGTTGGAAGCTGTGCATACACTGGTAAAAGAATGCAGCGCGAAAAAAACAAGGACGAACAGAAGTGGACAGGACAGCGCCCTGTCCTGTCCACTTCTGTTCGTCCGTGTTTCTTTCGCGCTGCATTCTTTTTCCATGTTCACTGACCAACAAGCCCAAACAGCCGCTTTAGTGCATACACTGCAAAGGAGACTATTTCGAAGAGGTGCTGCACAAATGATTTTAATGTTTAACGTATTTTTTTAATGGACTCAATCTCGGCACTTTACGGACAAAGGTTGTATACCGATTTTGGTAGGCAGGTAAAACCCTATGGGTAGCGGTATGCAAATAAAACCAGAAATAAATAATAAGTAAACATTGTATACATGCAATTACTAGCTGAAGCGTTACCATATCGCACCGCAAGCCGAATTCTAAGCCCACCTTAACCCCCCAAATGAAGCAAATTGTGTTTGGGACGTATTTTGAGGGGGTGCAACACGACAATGGGCAGATGTGCATCGTAATTTCTCTGATAAATGGCGCTAGGCGGCGATCGTTCCGCTAGGCGGCGTGCGTGCCCGCGTAGCCGAGCATGGTGGCAAGTCATCCCGTTTCAAACGGTATTAAATTCCGGTTGTCGAGACGAGCAGCGCGTTCTTCTTGGCTTTCCTCATCTAGTAAACCAAACAGCTAACGCTCGTTACTTCAACGTCTTAAGACGGTGGCGGCCTTTTTTTGCAGCAGAAGAATTTCCTATTCACCTAACACATTTTAAAACACTGGTGTCATAGAATTTCAGGAAAGTTTGCCGATACAGCGGTACAGGAAACAAATACTCTTAGTGCCCAAGTAATCTGCCTTCTGGAGAGGCTACACAGGTAGTGTAAATAAAAGTGCACCGTGAGGAAATTGAAGCTGTCTTCAAGTTCCTTAAGGAATTCCCCCCCCCCCCCCTAAAGGCCCCTTACGAGTGTGTCCAGTCGGTGAGAATAGGAAAGGCTAATGAGCACTAAGACGTCTAATAAGCACAGCTACTAAAAAAGGGTGGTTTGCCGATTTGAAAAAGAAATAACATGAAACAAGCTGATGAACTAATAAAACGAACAAGGCCTACTACCCCAGACAAGACAAATAAATAGGTTATCGCGAAGCATGGGTTCCTATTGGGAACGCCATACAAAGGTAGCAAATATTCTGTGCATCATCTGCACTCTCTTCCTCGCACCGTGGAGAACCTGGAGCCCATAGGCAAGTTCTGAAAATGAAAAAAAAAATGTTGCAGACTTGAGCCCGAGCAAACGCTGACAGTTCCCTACTCATCCAAGCCTGGGTTTGTCGCCTCATGGAGATTATCTGCGTATCCCAGTAGGCTCCATTGTTGCGAATTTGAGGAAGAGGAACCCCCGGGTAGTGCAGGGTTCTGCAGTCCCAGTGTATGCCACCGAAGTGACTTGGCGTTGTACCCCAATGATCCAACCAAAGCCCCTTGGGTTTATCTAAATTAAGAGCCGCACCTGATGCCTCACAAAACTGTTGAGTCAAACGTAATGCCTCAAGCACACTCTTTTTGTGAGAACAAAACATGGCGATATCATCTGCATAGGCTAAAATCTGAATTTCAGATAGTACCATAGTGAAACCACAAATCGTTGGGCTGTTATTATTCAAAGGGGTTCAAGATACAGAGCAAACAACACAGGCGATAATAGACAGCCTTAGCAAACAGATAATATTAATGGAATAGGTTTGGTTAGACGTTGGTTAAAATATTTATTTCAGATTGTACCATAGTGAAACCACAAATAGTTAGGCTGTTAGTAATACTGAGGCAAAGGGGTTCAAGGTACAGAGCAAACAACAAAGGCGATAATGGACAGCCTTGGAAAACAGATAATTTCAATGAAATAGGTTTGGTTAGACGTTGGTTAGCAATTAGCCTTGTATAGGACTCCTTATAGAACATTATTATGCCCCTAAGCAAAACATATCCAATATTTTCATGCTCTAAGACCGCAAACAAGACATGGTGACGAACTTTATCAAATGCCTTGGCAAGGTCAGTCTGAATTTGGAGCTACTTGTCGGTCTCATCTTATGCTGTCTCCAATAATGAACGCGCAATATGAATGTGGGTTTGGATGTTGCGGCCTCTGGTACCGTAGACCTGTCGAGCCTATTAAGTCAGCGACAACTAGCTGCAGACGCTTACAAAGAAGTTTATAGTGTACACTGCAGAGGGAAATTGGACAATATCCCTCTACTATTCTCAACCGATTTTTATCTGTGCTTTTTGGAATTAATATAGTATATCCAGAATAGAAAAGGCGCAGCAAAAAACCAACATCATAAGAAGCCTGGAAAACCACTATCAAAACACGCGCTAGGCAAGTGGAAAATGGTTTATAGAACTTGCTAGCAATACACGAGTAATTATGAGCATGTAAAATACAGATGTCGGAATTCAGCGATTACCATGCGTTTTCGGTAAATTTCCCCGGTGCTTAGCGTGCCGTCCTAGCGCAATCGTGCGGCACCTATTGAAACCCCCCTACGCCATGCACGACGCTGGCCCTGCAGATGGCGCGCGCGTAAGCGACATTTCTGTGTCGGAGTAGTGTCGTTCGTTTCTGAACAGGTGTGATGCATCCGCAGCTGTCTACGAGTGCTTGTGTGGAGTAGCGTCTGTGTTTTGAGAGGGCTCCTAGAGACTCCGAGCGTTTCGTCCAACGGGCAAGGCGACGGCGTTCCTTGTACTCCCTGGCAGGACTGTAACACGCTGTGGCGTCCCACTCTTAAAGGCCAAGCTTAAGCGTCGTCCCATTTTTTCTGCGTTGTCAGGCGAAGAAGTGAACAAGAGCCGAAGTGTGAGCCAGTTTGTAGGTACCTAGCTACAGAGAACCAGACAAACAGACGAAGGACGAGAAAAGAGAGGCGGACACATGACAAGTTTGTCTGGTTTCCTCGTAAGAGAAAGCAGGTAGCGGAAATAATAGGAGACGTGCGTGCTTCACCGCATTCCCGAAAGAAAGCCCCGGCACCATTATTCCTTTCCAAATACCTCTGAGGACATCATACCTGTTGTACCCCCACAATGCCCTATGTTTCATTATCCCGGCCTCTCTTCGCCCTTTTGCTATGAGAGACTGTTCGTGCTTTTCCGTGGCGGCCCGTTGTTTACCCATACCCCGAGATATTTGGATTCGGCCACTCGGGGTATTTCATGGCCTTGTATTGTAAGCTCCTGATCAGTTGTGCCGTTGAAAACCATCACACCTGACTTAGTTGCGCTAAAATGAAGCCTAGACTGTCTCCTTCGTCTCCACAGCAATTCACCAAAGCTTGCAAATCTTCCTGGCTATCTGTTAACAGTACAATATCGTCCGCATACAATAAACCCGGTAGTCGTTGCTCAATAACCTTTCCACCTAATGTGTATGAAAGATCATAGCCTAGATTGCTTCCTTTTAGCCTTCTTTCCATACTTATCATATAAAGCATGAACAGCAGCGGTGATAGAGGACAACCTTGCCTTGTGGACAGCAGCTCCCCTGCCAGCTGTTCAGAATGATTAACAAGGATGGCCCAGAAGCAGCCGCAGTAGAAAACAAGTCACCGCCAGCACTTACCTAGATTCGAGGCGGAACGAAAAAATTGGGAGGTGGACATGAAGGAGTTGGGGAGTCGTCCCAAGCGCGCGCTGTGGTCCGGCGGAGTAAATGGATTAGGGAAGCCGGGGTCCGGAGAGGCGCAGCTGTGACTGCGAATTGGGGAGATTTGTGCTAAGTAACCGTTTCGCGGGGAACGCATTATTATTCGCTCAAACCGGTGCTCAACTACGTAGGCCCAAACCGACGATACGCAGCGACTTGGTGCTTCTTTTATTTCTACGCATGTGACAGCGCTGCCGTTCCACCTTCTGTTTAAGCTTACCAGGTGGACACTTTTCTCTGTAAGGATGCTCGCATTCGAGCTGCGTTTGCTTCGGGAGAGCAATTTCTTCCAGTCACGTTGGCACCCACTCTCCAGCTTCCCACGTGACAGCTGCCGCCAGAATGATAGGCGTTCATGGACAACGCAGAAAACATTTCGCGCGTTCACGCCAACTCAGCGCCGACTCGCCTGGTGACGTAACGGCCCGAAATCAATTGCATTTGGCACGTGTCTGCAAAGCCGTTTCAAACACAAATCAACTTCCACGCTGTGTGCCGTGCTTGGTCTGTTTCGTACTCGACGCAGCGTGTGTGCCAAAGACATGGAGGCAGTAAAACATGGCGTGGCAGTATATTAAACATGATAACTCGTATAGCATATTCTGCCCGTTATTCCCTCAGGTGCAGCCTCACATGCTTGAAATGCGTCATATGAAACCAATCTCCAAAGGAGCTTGAATAGTATCGAATAGTAGCATGTCTATGTTGTCAGGACGTGCCGTAAAAAAAAACAGTCCAAAGGAATAGCGATCAAGCTCCTCCTCTGAGCTAAGAGTCGCGCGGTTTACCCCAGGGTGTCCTAAGGTGAAAAAATAGTACCATACGAAGTCATCACATATAAAATTGAAAAAAGAAACTGCGGTCATCTGATTTCAAGTGGCGACAATACAATCAAAAGTGCCATGAAATTATATTGCTTATTTTTTGCAGAGGGAAGACCACTGGGCCGCTTTCAGGGCAACAGCGGTGAACATTTATTTGCAACGTGTGGAAATTATTTAGCGATATTTAAAGCGCTCGCTTATGGGACCCTGTCTTGGGCTAGCTTTTCTAGGCATGACTAGAGTCTATTGGAAGGAATACCTGCAGCCGCTGCACACGGTATAGCACTCTATTTCGATTCAACATTTCTTCCCTGAAGCTGCTCTAGATTTTAACAAACTAAAGGGGCCGGCTCAAGAGATCCAATATGGCGGCATTGTGGACATGTGGTTCCTCCTTGAAATGACACTTGTTTTGTATTGTCGCGATAAACTTGCGTTATTATTCATTTATTTCTTCATGTATGAATTTTGTCAACCCTAATTTGAGGCTCATTACAGGGAGGCAAAATAAAGAAGAAGAAAAAATGTATATATACACAATAATGAGCAAGCCTTTTCATGCATACAATGAAACATCGCATAGAAACGCAACACAATTCACACCACCGTACAGCCACCCGCTATGCAAAAAGAAATATTTGACAGTCAGCTTTGCGCACGTCCAAAGCAATCCCATGCCTAGACAGAGTCACCAAGTGCATTCACGAATGCCACAACACCTGCAGACTCAGCAAGAGGAGCGGGCAGTTTATTCCACTGCTCAATAGCATCCGGAAAGAATGAGCAGCGAAAGACGTTAGTTCGGGTCACGAATGGCCGAGTTGGTTTGTGGTGATTAAGGCGGGAGCTCAATATACCCGGAGGCTGCAGATATCTTTCTTTATTTATGCTAATTATGATGTGAATGATTTGATGCAGTCTCTTTAATCTCTGCTTTTTACGACTTCTTTCTAATGTCCTTTGACTGCATGAATTTCACGTCTCCGTTACCGAATCTGTTTTTCTATACTTTCAACAAATCAATCCTGTAGATGGTGCGGCATGCTTGGGTGAGCGAAACAGTATTTAGTTTCACAAGAGTGACAAGAAATGAGCAAGACGCAATGGAGAAATCTTTGGCGTGTGAAAACGCTCGACACGAAACGGAACAGTTGACGCGTTCTTTGGAGAAAATTTGTAATCACTGATACAAAGGCTGAATGACAAAATTAGAAGATCCGCTAAGGAAGGCCCAGTGATATTCGTTTGGTAATGCTGCTTCGCAAGAAAGAATCTAGAAAGGTTTCCCAGTCGCCGCTAACAAGGAAGAAAAATCCGTTTTCCTTCACCTATTGCTTTAATGGCGTTTCGGTCAAAGATGGGCCAAGGTATACGTACCTTGGTATTGTAATAAACTCGCAACTAAAAGGGAATGACCATATAGACCACATAAATCCTCCGCTTTACGTAAACTTGGTCTTCTTCGCCATAAACTTATGAGCGCACCTGGCAGCTGCAAGCTATTAGCCTACAATACGCTTATAAGACCAAAACTCGAATATGCCGCCATCGTTTGGGACCCACGAACAAAAAAAAACATAAGAGAATTAGAAAAAATAAAAAGATGCGCAGTACAATTTATATTTAATATGTACAATAGAACTGATTCCTCATCTTCGTTAATGGCAGCAAATGATATTAAACCACTCCACGTCAGACGCAAGATAGCCCGCCTATCCTCCCTTCAACTAATTCATGGAAAACTAGGCACCTCTACAGTCCTATATGTGATGTTTTCAGAAACGCGTAGAAATCATCGTCATCATATTCGCACTTTAGCACCATACTTCGATACGATACGATATATTTTATTAACTCTCACAAGGTTACATCAGCAACAAAGAGAGAGGACGCAAGGCAAAAAGCTGCGTTGTTGCAGCTTGAGAGACACCCTGCGCCCTCTGCCGGGGTGTATAGCACAGCAGCTGATCACATGACAACAGTGGAAGGGCGCACTCACAAACACACACACACAAAAAATACAGTTACAAAGTTTCTACATCTGACATTGTCATAAAGTTACGCTTCTAATATCACTGGACGATATTTGACGAAAACTACTCCACATTTTTATGCACAGGAAACTCATTAACAATCACCCGAGATACAATGTAAGTAAAAGAAAGTACACGAAGCTATATATATATATATATATATATATATATATATATATATATATATATATATATATATATATATATATATATATATATATATATATATATATATATATATATATATATATATATATATATATATATACATCTTCTAATCATGAACTATGTACATTCAGATATGGCAATAAGTGTGACTAACTTACACCGTGAAGTCTCTTCAAGTATAATGTTATTTTGCAGAATATTTAGGTAATGTGATAAACTATATGTCAATGACTGCTTACCGTATGTGGTGCGGAAGAAAGGTACACACCATGACATTTTGTTCCGTGTATTGTAGGATGGGATCGAACGAGTTAGGTTGAGACTTGATAAAAGGAAATCATTATTAGTGGAAACAGCATTTTTATACATGGAGATGAGCTTGAATGGGAATAACTCTGATGTTGTCATGATATTAAACTTTGCAAAGTAGGGACCCGTATGAGTACACCACGGTACATTAGCTATTAATGTAATTGCTCGTTTTTGAACAATTAGAATTTTCATTTGGTTTTGCTTGGTTGTTTTCCCCCATACAATGAAACAATAGGTTATATATGGCAATATAAATGCATTGTAAATTAATATTTTTATTTTAGGGGGAAGTGTGTGTCTTTGGCGGCATATGATGCCATTAATCCTGTTTATCTTAGCGCACATATTCTCAATATGTTTATCCCAATTAAGAGATTCGGTGAAAACAACACCAAGACATTTCACAGCTCGCACGACCTCAATTTCTTTTTTTCCTAACCAAAGGTCGAGATTTGCACGCACCATTCTGTTTTTAGCGCAAAACAATATTGTTTTCGTCTTGGTAATGTTTACTTTTAGGAAATTCTTAGAGGACCATTGCGCAGGAATTCTAAGAACTGATTGCCGAGTGCTAGTAGGTCAGTTTCTGTATTACCCAAGGCAAGCATTGTGAGGTCGTCTGCATACGCTATTATGTGTACAGGAAGAGGAGCAGAAAATATATCATTAACGTAGATATTAAACAATAGCGGCCCCAGAAAGCTGCCCTGGGGTACACCAGAGATGATAGGTTGTGAGTTTGATATAGCGTGATTAAGGGATACCATTTGTTTACGATATTTCAAATATGATTGAATTAAATATAAGCTCGTTCCTCTAATGCCATAGTGATTGAGTTTATGTACCAGTAAATCATGATTAAGCAGGTCAAATGCTTTTGAAAAATCCACAGATATTCCGAGTACAAGGAGCTTTTCCTCACACGCATTTATAATAATCTCTTTTTGCTTAATTAGTGCCATTTCCGTGGACCTTTGTTCTCTGAAACCGAATTGACTGTCTGACAAGACTGAATGTTTAACTAGAAAATTATGAATTCTCACGTAAATAATCTTTTCTAGGCCTTTGGATAATATCGGAAGGATTGCAATAGGCCTGTAATTAGCCATATCCGACGTAGCACCACCTTTGTGGATGACAGTCACTTTTGCTACCTGCATTTCGTTTGGAAAGACACCGGATGCTATTGCTAGGTTGTAGATATACATCAGCATTGGGGCTAGTATGTCAACTACAAATTTGAAGGGTTTGACCTGAAAGCCATCTTTATCTTCAGCTCTGCTATTTCTTAGATTTCTAAAAACTGTCATGATTTCATCTTCATGTGTAGGATACATGAAGAGGGATTCCGGAATACATGGCGTGTTATACGCGTAACCCACAGTTGTGTCAGAGGGACAGCATATGTTTTTGTTACGTTAACAAAGAAATTATTAAATTCATTACAAAGTTCCTCCCCACTAATTGGTATACCATCTTTCATTATTGTCGTTATAGTTGTTTTTGAGGTGCGATTTAGTAATTTGTTCAATTGGTCCCACTGGTTGTGCACATTTCTTTTGGATCCCTCGGAAAATGCATTACTAAAATACCTTAATTTGGCAGTTCTTAGCTCTCAATTTAGCTGGTTTCGGTATTTTTTTATATTTTTCAAGCTTGGAAGGCTGTCGCGATTTCATTAATTGCGCAAACATTTTCTCTTTGGTCTTTATTTTGCGCAGCAGTTCATGCGTAGCCCATGGCTTCTTAGGATTGCGTTTGCGCGGATGGACTTCCGGGAAACATTTATCATAGACTGTTTTTATTTTGAACATAAATACATTATACGCCTCATTCACGTCTTTTAAAGATAGCACATCGGCCCAACCTGTTTCATATAGCATCGAACGAAAACGGTCAAGTGTGGTGATATCAATGCGTCGAAAAAGTGGAGAGGGCGGTGCGGGGACTCGATAAGGGCGCTCAGATGGGACGAAAGCAACAACAGGAAGATGGTCACTTATGTCGGACAGTATAGTGCCAGCTTTTTTTTCGCATTTTCCGCGTTTGTGATTACAATATCAATGGAGGAAGATGTAGAGCACGTGATGCATGTAGGTACTTCGATAAGATTGAGAAAGCCATAGGCATCTATTAAGCTTTTGAATTCTCGTTGTGGTGCTGAATCACATCGCGTATCAATGTTCAAATCACCCGATAAATACAATACTTGCTGGTTTGCTGTTGCATAATCAAGCAGTCTTTCGAGAACGTCTAGGCAGCTTCTCAAATTTCCATCAGGAGGACGGTATAGAACGGTGAAAAGGTTATTTCCACCTTCTACTGTCAGCATTTCAATATCTGGGGTAGAAACTATGAATGATTTGCTTTCTCCTGCAGCTAATGTGTTCAATATCTATAACGACACTCCACCACCTCGGCGCCCAGGTCTATTGAGAACAAAATGTGTATAGTTACTTAGAACTAAATAGTTTGCATCCTCTTGGTACCAGGTCTCGGTAAACATAATTACATCAAAAGAAAATTCGAAAGCAGAAAAAAGGGCTTCTATTTCATCAACTTTGTTGTTAATTGAACGGCAGTTCAAGTGAAAAAGTTTCACTGCATTTGTGCTAACTAGCTTATTTAACTGTGCTGAATCAATCAGGTGATAGCAGTCCATGATGAGGGGTAACTTCTTAGGTCATCTTTTCCACATCACTGCTATTCGGTATCTTTAGCAGCGTGCTGTTTTCAGATTTCCGGGCATAGATCTGGCCTCCACGCACCCAGACAAACTTCCACTTTGATTCGCGCTTCTTGTTGACCGCCAGCCCCAGCAAGCGCTTGCGATCTGGGCGTATACGCGTATACTAACGCTTTTAAAATGTCTTTTTTTTTCGAGAACGATTGATGGATGGAACGCCCTGCCTCTTTACGAGTGATATCGGCTGTTGATTTTGACAAGGCACTCTGTGAGCTATTTTAGATATATGTACTACAGTACACAAATTCATTGTTCTGTGTTTTACGGTGTAGCTGCTATTGTATTGAGTGAATGTATTTTTCTGCCCTCCCTGCCTGGACTCAAATGAGAATTTGCAGTATTGTGGAAATGAAATAAACTGAAGCTATGATTTTATTTTTTAGTCATCGCAAGTTCGATTAACAATGTCTAAAGTTCTATATGCAGGCAGGCTTTCCTAAAGGATCCTCGACAATAGACCATACTCACACTATCAACCTTAGGAGTCATGCAGGCATTGCGGAATCAGGATGTATAAGAGCCTAATGTGAAAATACTGGAAGATATCTACAATGACTTCACAGCTACCATAGCACTCCATAAAGTCAGCAATAAAATACAAACAAGGAAAGGTGACAGGCAGGAAGACACCATCTTGGCAATGCTATTGACCGCCTGTTTATAGGAGGCGTTCCGAGGCATGAATTGGGAACTGTTGGGGATAACATGTTATGAAGAATACCTAAGTAATCTTACCTTTGCTGATGACATTGTCTTGCTAAGTCACTCAGAAGATGAACTGCAACGCATGATCAGTGAGTTAGGCAGGCAGAGCCGAACGGTTCGTCTAAAATTTAAGATGCAGAAAGCTAAAGTAATGTTGAACACTCTCGCAAAGAGGCAGCAGTTCACAATTTGTAGCTGGGTGCTGTGAGTGGTGAGGGAATATGTCTACTTAGGGCAGGTAATGACCGCTGATCCGGATCATGAGAGGGAAATAACTAGGAGGATAAGAATGGGGTGGAGTGCATATGGCAGGCTCTCTCAGATCATGGCTGGAAGTTTACCACTGTCCCTCGAGAGAAAAATGTACAACAGCTGTATCTTACCGGTGCTCGCCTACGGGGCGGAAACTTGGAGTTTAACGAAAAGGGTTCAGCTTAAGTTCATGACAACGCAGCGAGCTATGAAAAAAAATGATAGGTGTAACGTTAAGAAACCAGAAGCGGGCAGAGTGGGTGAGGGGACAAGCGCGAATTAATGATATCTTAGTCAAAATCAAGAGGAAGAAATGGGCTTGGGCAGGGCATGTACTGTGAAGGTAAGGTAACTAATGGTCCTTAAGAATAAAAGATTAGACTCCAAGAAAAGGCAAGCGTAGCCGATTGGGGGGGGGGGGGGGAGGGGGGGCAGAAAGTTAGGTGGGTGGATGAGATTAAGAAGTTTGCGGGGATATGGTGGTCGCTGCTGGCAAAGGACTGGGTTAATTTGTGAGGTGCATTTTCAGATTCAGCGCAAGGATGACGAGAAAGTCGTCTGCTACTGTTACTGCCGGTTCAAAACTTCCCCTGCTCGCTTGCTTCACGGCAGTCGCTGTGTTAATATCGCTTCTTACACTAATTTATGTGCACTGCACCGCCGCTGATTGTATTGCATCATCGCAATACCATGGCGACGTCTACTGTGCTCGGCTTCGTAGTGTGTTTTAGCACGAAATGCAACCAAAATAATGTAACTGGTAGGAGGCTTTCTATCATTGCAATGCGGTGCGTTTAGGCGCGCTGTGCGCCCAGTGGAATGTGTGAATAGTTTGCTAGCACACTGGCAGCTTACATGCTGTCAGGAAAATACATCTGTCGTCTACTAAACTGTGCGCGTTTCATCATTTCGTTGCCTTCGTAGTGCAGCGAATGAACAAATATGTAATGACCGGCGCACTAAACTAGTACAAATGCACACGCAGGACAGCGAGCCTACGCTGACCCCGACAAAATCCCGACAAAATTCTCTTACCTTTCGTCACTGTTAACTTCTGTGCTCAGGACGCGTTCACACGCAGTACGCGCTGTTCTTACGGTGATGCTGTTCAATAAGCGATGTAGCAACCCAAATAAATGAGTGCATAAACGATACTCACCTGCATAGCGATTAATATGCAAAAGTCAGTGTGTGGGGAAAAATTTGGAACCGGAATAGCTGGCTGACGATTTTCCCATGGTTCTTTGCGTTCACTTCGGAAACGCACCTCGCCTATTAGACATGGGTGAGGCCTTCGCCCTGCAGTGGGTGTAGTCAGACTGATGGTGTGTTTTGATAGATTTACAATCATGTGTGCATGTAGCAAAAGAGAGCAATGATTTCGCCTTTTTCCGCGCACTGTGTTCATAGAGCAATTACCGGTGCCTTGTGCGTATTTAGTTTCTTTACCTTTCACTCTGACTTTCTGCTAATCTTTTCTTTTCTGTGGGCATGCTTGTCGCCCTCCCTTTGTTTCGTGGTACCCTAGCTTCCATGCCAGCTGGCTCTCCTACAGAGCAGGCAGTCACAATTCAAGTTCATCCTTTCCAGTCTAAATCACAGTCTGCCTATTCCTGTTTTTGTTTGGCTGCGTAATCAAAACGAACTTCCAGTCAATAACGGTCCGAGCACACTTCCTTTCTGAACACCAGTAAAAACAATAAGCTCACTTTAAGGGGTTATAGATTTATACATCATCTTCTTCAGACTCACTACGCCCTCTGCAGAGCAAAAGCTTCTCCCATAGCTCTCTAATTATCCGTGTCCCTCGCCTGCTGCGGCCGTCCTAACCAAACTGACTTTCGGCCGTCCCCTGCTACGCTTGCCTTTCCTTGGAATCGATTTTGTTACCCTTAGGGACCACCGGTTATCTTGCCTTCGCATTACATGCCCTGCCCAAGCCCATTTCTTCCTCTTGATTTCGACTATGGTGTCATTCACCCGTGTTTGATGCCTGAGAATTCTGCTCTCTTCCTGCGTCTCAAAGTTCCATCTATCATTTTTCTTCCGATAGCTAGCTGCTCGCTTCTTACGCCGTGGACATAACTGCGTTTCCGGGAGGCCTGGCAAGCATCCATGTTCAGTCGCGCAAATTCGCGGCAGTGGTCGAGGCGGGAAGTAAATTGCTCGTGGGAGGGCGCTTAAGAGGGGACGGGGACAGAAAAGGAAAATGCTTCCAAGACGAAGGTAGGGGACCGGCCGTAGAATAAGAAAAAGGGAGAGTAACGGGTTGTTCGTTGCAGCGCAGCATTGTAGGTAAAGGTAACAAATCGGAGCAGGCAGTCCCAGTTGGTATGGTCAGGTTGAACATAGGTAGGCAGCAAAGTTGAGCGTGTGACGGAATCCCGTCTGGCCGGAAGCGTACATTTGAAAAATAAGAGACGCCGAACAGTGAAGAAAGAACATAGTGACTGGCTAGTTGGTTGGCTAGTTGGTGTGTGTGCGTCCTTCTCGTCTGGTATTTGTTACTGCTGCGCTGCAATTTTTCCAGAGTGAAGAAAGGTTCGTAATTTAACGGTTCATTTAAGTTATTTAACGGTTCAATAAAGGTTCGTTATTTATTTATTAACGAAGCTTTCTTCACTGGTCGGCGTCTCTTATTTTTCAAAAACAAATCATAGGTAGACAGCATGTCCGAAAGGGTGCGAAGGAAACATTCGGTGAGGCCATTGGTTTGGAGGTGATAAGCAGAGGTTGTTTTGTGGGTGGTATTCGAGGCATGAAGAACTTGCTCGAAAATGATGGAGAGAAAACCCTTGCCACCGTGGCTGAGAAGAACACGAGGAGCTCTGTGGCGCAGAAGGATGAAGTGCAGTAAAAAAATTGGCGATCCCAACTGTGGAGATGGAAGGCAGAGCAGCAATTTCTATGGTATCCGGTGAGGAGGTCCGCGGCGATGACTATCCAGCGATTGCCCGCTGATGTCAACGGCAGTATAGGTCGATGCCGACTACGTCGAACGGAGTGAATTGGCAAGGAAGGGGTTGTAGGAGGCCCGCAGAAGGAGACGTTGACCGTTTGCTGTGCTGGCAAAGAACGCAAGAGGCAACGTATTTTGCAACGCTGGTCGAAAGACCCGGCCAAAAGAATCGGCTTTTAAGCCGATCGTAGGTCTTCTGGAAGCCCAGGTGACCAGCTGTCGGGTCATCGTTGAACGCTTGCAACAGCTGACGGCGGGGGGAACGGGGAACAACAGGAACCCAGGAGTGGCCGAGAGGGTTGTAATTGGGCCGGAGCAGCATGCCATTCTGCATCGTGAAATTGGCGAGTTGGTGGGGCAGTCGTGACTTCGGAGGCTGCGTAGCACCGGTGAGGTTATCGATGAGCAGTAAATGTTTGTCTGCTGTTCCGAGGCCAGATCTCTGGGCATGTTGGGGAGACGAAATCGATGGGGGCAGTTGTCATGGCAGGAGACGGGGTATCTACAGGACTGCCTGGATATGAAGGAGACGACGTGGTTGGGAGTGGGGGCGAAGTGAGCGGGCAACGCGAAAGAGCGTCGGCGTCCTTATGGTGTTTGCCAGATTCGTAAGTGACGGTAAAATCGAACTCCTGGAGGCGGAGAATCCAGCACCCGAGCCGCCCAGACGGGTTCTATAGGGAGGACAGCCAGCACCGAGCAAGGTGTTCAGTGACGACTTTGAAGTGGCGGCCGTACAGATAGGGTCGAAATTTTTTAAGGGGCCAGATGGCGACCCACTCCTGTTCGGTGGTGGTATAGTTCTTCTCTGCTAGAGTCAGTGTACGACTCGTGTAGGCAAGCACCTTTTATTTATTTATTTATTTATTTATTTATTTATTTATTTATTTATTTATTTATTTAAAGTGCCTGCAGCACCTCAAGGCATTATTGCAGGGGAAAATACATATAGTTTGCGAGAGGACATTGTATAAGAAAGAAAAAAAAGTCTAAAAAAAAAGAATGGCACCGCAATAGCAAACAAGAAAAAATTGAAAGGAATGAACGAGCAAATGAAACGAAGGCACAAGGCAAGCAGCTATACATCTAACACCAAAGTCCGAAACAATGTTTCACTGCTACATTCAGCAATTTTCTATGGAAGTCGGCTCCATTCGCTGACAGTGTGTTGAAAAAATGAATAACAAAAGACATTGGTCCGACAATTAAATTTTCTTATTTTGAGTTGGTGATCGCACCTCTTAGACACAAAATGAGGAGGCAAAAAATAAGCTTCTCTGTGTACTCTAACTTTTCCGAAATACGTTCTGTAGACCATTTCTAACCGCAAATTTTTTCTGCGCCTGCTTAATAGTTCCCATTACAACCCATCCCTAAGTAATGAAGCGCTAGACGTGCAGTTTTAATTATTGCTGACAAATCGAACTGCACGATGTTGTATCCTTTCAAGCATGTCGGAGAGAAGTTTAGTATGAGGGTCCCAAACCATACAGGCGTACTCCAAAATAAATCTTACGTTAGTAAAGTATTTCTCTAATTTTGGCAGGCGCTTTTCTGAAATTACGTTTGACGAAATTTAGCATTTTGCAAGAGTTGCTGTTATGTACTCGACATGTTTATTCCAGGTTAGTTTAGGTGAAAAAAAAAAACATTCAAATATTTGTATTCGCTCATTCGCGATAGCTGTACAGCGTCTAAAGTATAATTAAACAGGGATGGGTTCTGTTCACGTGTAAAGCAGACGAACTGACACTTAGTGGGGTTAAGAGACATCTGCCACTTAATACACATGCGCTCTATACAATCCAAATTTCTCTGGAGATAATCATGGTCAGAAGAGCAATTGATGATGTGATAAATGACGCATACAGACGTATTTTGCATGAAAGATTGTGAACAAGGTCATTGATATATATTGTTACGAGCAATTCGAAGGAGAACCACCGGAAACGAGACGTAAAACTGTGGCGGTCTCTAAGTGGTCCGAGCGGGCGAACGGGAGAGAAACATCTTCTTTCTCCACGGATGCAGGCGCTTTTCCTTCTTCCACAGTGGCACATATCACTGCCCCCTCTTCAGCAGCATCGCCACGATGCGGCTAGGAGAGAAATATCAGCAAAATACCGCTGCAGTGAACCGCTGTTCAGTCAGGGAGTCTGTCGTGGTAAGGCTTCATGCGAACGATGTGCACGACTTCAGTACGGTGCGACCGGCGCGATTAGCAAGCCGCTTGGACGGGAGTAACTGCATACGTCACATCACTGATGCGGCGCATTACTTCGTAAGGGCCGAAGTATCTGCGCAGCAACTTTTCAGAAAGGCCGCGGCGACGAAAAGGTTTCCACGCCCACACCAAGTCGCCAGGCGCGTAACTGACGAAGCGGCGTCTGAGCTTGTACCTAGCGGCGTCAGTCTCCTATTGGCGGTTAATTCGCAGGCGTGCCAGTTGCTGCGCTTCCTCAGCACGCTGAACGCAGGTGTCTGCGTCGAGGTCAGCGTCAGAGTCGCAGTAGGGGTCAACGGGCAACATAGCATCCAACGGAGACTTGCCGACCGAAGACAAGCTGAAAGGGAGTCAGTCGGGTTGTCTCCTGCAGGGCGGTGTTGTAGGCAAACGTTACGTACGGAAGAATGGTATCCCAAGTTCGATGCTCGACGTCAACATACATAGAAAGCACGTCGGCTAGAGTGCGGTTGAGTCGCTCTACCAATCCGTTTGTCTGTGGGTGATAGGCCGTAGCACGTCGATGGCTGGTGTGCGTCAGAGTCATCACGGACTGGGTTAAGCGGGCAGTGAAAGCAGTTCTCCGGTCAGTAACAACAACGGCGGGGGCTCCATGACGCAGGACAATGTTGTGGACGACGAACTGCGCCACTTCAGCAGCAGCGCCTTTGAGAAGGGACGTGGTCTCAGCGTACCGTGTCAGGTAGTCGGTGGAAACGACGATCCAACGCTTTCCAGATGAAGACTTCGGAAAAGGGCCAAGGAGGTTCATGCCCACTTGGTGAAAAGGGGTCTTCGGTGGTTCGACGGGATGAAGAAATCCGGCTGGTTTCAACGAAGGAGACTTACGACGTTGGTAGTCGAAGCATGTTTTTACGTAGGCCCGCACTGATGGGAGTAACCTCGGCCAATAATACTTCTGCTTAATGCGCGCGAGCGTACGACTTACTCCGAGATGGCCGGCGGAGGCTGCATCATGACAGGCACTCAAAATCTCTGGCCGCAGCTTTGATGGTACGACCAACAGGAACGCTTCTCTGTTGCTGGAAAAGTTGCGCTTGTAGAGAACACCGGATTGTAAAGTGAAGGTGTGGAGCCCGTGACGAAAAACATGCGGGATGCGAGCTTCGACGCCTTCGATGTAATCGATGAGTGGCGTGAACTCCGAGTCCACCCGCTGAAGCTGTGCCATTTGGGCGCTACTAATAGCGCCCAGAAAAGGAAAATCATCGGCGGGTTCCTCGAGACCGATTGTGATAGGCGCACGCGACAAAAAATCCGCATCCTGATGCTTACGGCCCGACTTGTAGACGACTGTTAAGTCGTATTCTTGCAAGTGTAAGCTCCATCTAGCCAAGCGTCCTGAGGGGTCTTTGAGGCTCGCCAGCAAGCATAAGGAGTGGTGGTTGCTTACCACACGGAAGGGTCGCCCGTAGAGGTACGGCCGGAAATTGCTGATGGCCCATATCACTGCAAGGCACTCTTTCTACGTCGTAGAATAATTGGTCTCGGCACGCGTTAGTGTTCGGCTGGCATAACTGATGACCCGTTCTGCACAGTCTTGCCACTGGATCAGTACCGCACCAAGGCCGACATTGCTGGCATCAGTGTGGCTGTCCGTGGCAACGTGTTCATCGTAATGGGCGAGTATCGGAGTACGTTGTAGACGGTTGCGAAGCTCGACAAATGCAGCCTCTTGGTCGTTTCCCCGCACGAAGGGCGTGGCATCTCGAGTCAGTGAGCTCAACGGTTCGGCGATTCGCGAGAAATTTTGAACAAAGCGCCGATTACACGAGCACAGACCCAAAAACCGGCGAACAGCCTTCTTGTCAGTTCGGCGTGGAAATCCTCAGATGGCAGCGGTCTTGTCAGTGTCCGGGCGAACACTTTATGCGCTGTCAACGTGACCAAGAAAGCGAAGTTCCTCAAAGCGAAAATTGCATTTCTAGGCTTTGATGGTGAGTTGTGCGGATTTGATCGCTTTTGGCACAATGCGCAACTGCTCCATGTGTTGGTCAAACGTGGTCGAAAATGTAACACCGTCCAGGTACACCAAGCAGGACCAACGTTATAGATATCTATAAACGTTGGGCAGACTGCCACTTTAAGCCGGAGGGAATGGTGTCCATCATGCGTTGGAACGTGGCCGTGCTGAGCACAGACCAAACGGGAGCACCTTAAATTCATAGAGGCCGTTTGGCGTCGCGAAAGCCGTCTTCTCCCGGTCTCTCTCGTCCACTTCGATTTGCCAGTACCCGCTTTTAAGATCTAATGACGAGAAGTATCGGGCGTCCCGCAATCGTTCGAGCGCGTCCTCTATCCTGGGCAGTGGGTAAGCGTCCTTTTTGGTAATGTTATTATGTTTTCTATAGTCAACACAGAAACGCAGAGTGTTCTTTTTTTTTACAAGAACCACAGGCGATGCCCATGGGCTGGTGGACGAAGTCATGTCCACCAGCCCATGGGCTGGTGGACGGCTCAATGACTTCGTCCACAAGCATTTCGGCAACTTGATTTTGAATGGCTTCTTGCTCCATCGGCGAAACACAGTAGGGGCGCTGGCAGACGGGTCGCGTAGTCGCATCAGTGATTATACTGTGCTTGACGAGTGGAGTGCGGCCGACCTTCAAACACGTAGCGAAACAGTCCGCAAAGTCTGCCAGGAGGTCCGACAGAAGATCCTTCTGAACAGATGGCAAGGCCGGATTTATTTTGACTGACTGAAGAGCGTGGTGTGAGCCAGCATTCTCTGGAGTGGGTCCTCCCACGGTGCACAAACCTGGGACTTCAGCAACGTCGTGAAGGAAGGCAATATCTGTGCCTCTGACGAGGTGCTGATATTCTTTGGAGAAGTCGGTCAGGAGTACGTTGGTACGGCTGCCACGTAGTTGCACGAGACTTCGGGCAACAACAATGCCCCGCTCAAGCAGCAGCGGGGTATGGCCATCTGCCAGGCCCTCGTAGTCGTGGAGTAGGTCGTTCCGCACGAGCACAAGGACACTGCACCGCGGCAGCACCGAGACGCCATTCTGGACAATGCGCAGAGCGTTGCTGCAAGGATCTCGGGAGTCAAAGCGGGCTACGGCCTGTTTTGTCGAGAACGTGACACGTGCGTCCGTAAAGTCAATCACAGCACCGTTCGCCTGCTGAAAGTCGATCCCCAGAATCAAGTCTCTGGAACACTCAGAGAGCACGGCAATTCACCAACGTACGTAAAACCACAAATTCCAACCCTAGCCGTGCACTTGCCAACAGGGAAAATTAAGTGGCCACCAGCGGTGCGCATGGGGGTCCCCGTCCACGGTGTCAGAACCTTTTTAAGGTCTCCAGAAAAGGCACGGCTCATAACGGAATAATTAGCACCGGTATCGAGCAGCGCGGTAACCTCAGTGCAATCAATTGTCACCCGCAAATCGGATGCAGCGTATTGGGTACTGTCGCTGCCTCTCTCTGTCCAGGTATCGTGGGCTCGATGGTTCCGCAATGCAGGATCTTGACACATCTCGACGTCAGCGGCCTTGCCTGCAGAGGTCGCTGGTGTTGTTCCCGACGAGGACTGGGCGAGCGACGGCCAGCGGAACTACTCTGGTGGCCGGGGCTGGACGCACGATAGCGGAGAGGCGAAGACGAACGCGACTCGCGCCTTCCGGAGTAAACACGGTTCTGGTGCGCCCAGAGATGCTCCGCAATCTCAGGCGGTCGTTCACCGTTCTGAGGACAAGGTGCGTCAGGACGGAAACCGCGAAGACCCACTTGTCGGTACGGACAGGCTCGGTAGAGATGACCGGACTCCCCACAGGGGTAGCACAGAGGCCTACGGTCTGGTGTACGCCACAAATCTGACTTCCGAGGACGTGGCTGAGCTGTAGCAGGGGCAGTTGCATAATATGGGGTGGTCGAGGGTACAGCGCAGCCAGGTGCGGTTGCGTGACATGTGCCAATGCTGCTCATGGCAGGTGTCGGAGTAGCGGGACCGTAGCCATCCGGCCCTCAAATTATCGACCCATTTCGCCCTTAAATTATCGACCCATTTCCCTAACAAGCATTCCTTGTAAAATCATGGAGCATGTAATTTATTCTCAAGTCATGAACTTTCTCGATTCCAACAATTTCTTTCATTCATCACAACATGGCTTCCGTAAAAACCTTTCCTGTGAGACACAACTGGCTACATTTGTTCATGACTTACATGCTAACCTTGACTGCAACCAACAGATTGATGCTATTTTTTTAGATTACGCAAAAGCCTTTGACAAAGTACCACACCAGAGATTACTACTTAAGCTCGCTTACCTAAATATTCACCCTAGCATTCTAAACTGGATTAAGGAATTTTTAACAAATCGAACCCAATTAGTCATAGTTAATAACGAATTTTCTGATTACATTCCAGTAACCTCAGGCGTCCCCCAAGGATCAGTGCTCGGACCGTTATTATTCTTAATATACATTAATGACTTGCCCCTTCACGTATCATGTCACATTCGTATGTTCGCAGATGATTGCGTCATTTATCGTACTATTAATAACTCTTCCCACCAAGAAGCCCTCCAGACTGACCTAACTAACGTTCAGAAATGGAGCGACCTGTGGGTGATGACACTTAACCCTCAGAAATGCAAGATTGTATCCTTCACCCGTCGCACTAAACCATTTATTTTTTCGTACAATATAGCTCAAATCCCAATAGAAGCAGTTAACTCATTTAAGTACTTGGGAGTCACGCTATCTCATGATTTATCTTGGCGCACACATATTTCTAATGTAATATCATCCGCGAATAAAACACTAGGCTTTTTGAAACGCCACTTACGTCACGCTCCCCAACAAGTTAAACTCCTGGCTTACCAATCGCTAATCAGACCGAAACTAGAATATGCATCCTCCATATGGAATCCACATTAAATATACCTCATAAATGCCCTCGAATCCGTCCAGAACCGTGCCACTAGATTCATCCACAATACCTATTCATACCAAGTCAGCGTGTCGTCTTTAAAAGCAGAATCCGCCTTATCAACCCTTGTTATTCGTCGCCGCATTGCCAGCCTAAACCTGTTTCATAAGTTCTTTTACAGCACCCACGGTTACGCAGGCTATATCACATCACCAGCTCGCATATCGCATCGCACTGGTCACATTCTTCAAGTTGCCCGGCCTCGGACCCATACGACCACGTTCGCTGCCTCCTTCTTCCCCCGAGCAGCATTAGATTGGAACGGCCTTTCCCACAGCATCGCCGCTATCACCTGCCCATCCAACTTTTCCAAAGCACTAACAGATCATATTGTATGTTGAACCCACATGGCAAACATTGCACTCATTTTTTTTTGTATAATCCACCCCTTATGTAATACCCCCACGGGGGTCCTTAAGGTAATAAACTGAACTGAACTGAGCGACGTCCAACGGATGCATATGTGGGTCGGGCATCGAACTGAGGCGGCGCTTCGGGAACAGGAGGCGCCTGCGCAACCTGGCGCACTTCGTCGCTGACGACTTCTGTCAGCGCTGCCGTGGGCCCAGGCGCAACCTGGGGCAGACGGAGCCGTTGGAGTTCCTCCCGGACAACTGACCGAATCAGTTCGCGCATTTTGTCTGTACTGCCGCCTAGGCACGACGAAAAGGTTTCGGGCAAAATGCTGTTGATGTCCCGATTGTACTGGCGGTCCCGTTGTTGGAGCGTCGTCTCCATGGTGCTCGCCTCGGTTGGAAATTCCACTACAGTGTGGGGTGGGCTGCGTACGAGGCCTGCGAAGAGCTCCTGCTTAACCCCTCGCATCAGATGGCGAAGCTTCTCTTCAGTCATGTTGGGATCGGCACGCTTGAATAGACGGGCCATGTCCTCGATGTACATGTGCACATTTTCATTCGTGCGCTGTTTTAGGGAGTGCAGAGCAGCTTCAGCCTTCTCCCGGCGGTCGGCTTTGGGGAATGTAGCCAGGAGATTCTGACAAAACGTCTCCTAGGTGGGAAGGGTAGTACCGTGGTTTTAAAATCACGTCCGGGCAGATTCTTCCAGAGCAAAATATACGTTGTGGAGCTTGCGCTCGTCGCTCCAGCCGTTGTAGCGGGCGACCCGCTCGAAGGCCTCCAGCGAATTCTCAGCGTCTTCGAAAACGTCACCGTGAGAAGATGGCGGTGTTCGCGGTAGGTGGCAATGGATTGGCGCCAGGAGCCGGGGGTCAGTGGCTATGGCAGTTGGACTCACCGGGCTAGGCTGCGTCGGCGCCGGGGACCAGGTGTCAGTGGCCATGTCAGTTAGACTCGGTGGCCGAGGGTGCGTCGTTCTTTTGGGCGGGGGAAGGGGCCCAAATTCAGGCGACTCTCCGCGGATACGGCGGCTGGGTCGCTGGTGGACAGGTGTGTAGTCCGTTGTAATGCTGTGCGAAGTGCGGTATCAATATCAATATATATATATATATATATATATATATATATATATATATATATATATATATATATATATATATATATATATATATATATATATCAAAAACAGCAAGGGCCCCAAAAAAAGATCTCTGAGGGACTCCAGAGCTGACTGCAACATAATCAGATCGACGGATGAAACTTGTCGCTGCAAAAACACAGCGCCGAGACCGTGCCCGCTCGCATCGGTGCGCAGAAGTGTTGAAGCAGACTCATAAAAATGGCAGACTACTGGATCAGGCGTCACCGCTTGTTTAAATACTTCAAATTCTGCCTCGCGGTCGGTAGACCAGACGAAACTTGTTCCAGGAGTAAGAAGTTTGTGTAGAGGCGACGCGATTGACGCCAAGTGGCGGATGAAGCGACGAAAGTAGGAGGCCAGTTCAAGAAAACTGCGAAGCTCTTTGGCACTGGACGGACGTGGGAAATGCAAAGCAGCCGTAAGTTTATCGGGGTCAGGCCGGGTGCCATCCTTGCTGAAGAGGTGACCAAGGACTTTAATAGATATGGAGGCAAAGCGAAATTTTTTAGCACTCTGCTGAAGTCGAGCCCCTGCAAGCGCTGTTAAAACTTCATCCAGGCGTTTAATGTGCACGGTCACAAAAAGTCCACGAAAAGATGACGATGTCCTGCAGGTAACAAAGGCAACGTTTCTATTTGAGGCCCCGGAAAACTGCATCAATCATGCGCTCGAACGTAGCGTGAGCGTTGCACAACAATGAAGGCACAACGCTCAATTCGTACAACCCATCCGAGATAATGGAAGGTCTCTTTTCTTTGTAATGTTCATGCATAGAGATTTGCCAGTAACCGGAACGCAGGTCGAGGCTGGAGAAATATTTGGCTCCTTGTAAGCAGTCAAGGGCGTCGTCAGTGCGAGGAAGGGGGTATATATCCTTGCGAGTGACCTTGTTGAGAGCACGATAATGAACGCAGAAACGTACGGAGCCATCCTTCTTCTGCACTAACCCGACTGGTGAGGACTGAGGACTGGATGAAGGCCGCATGATGTTACGACTCAGCATGCAGTGACATTGACCTGGATAATCTGGCGTTCGGAACTAGACACTCGGTACGGGCGGCAACGGACGATCCCAGAGCCGTAAGTTTCGATGCGATGGTGGTCGTACATGTTTGACCCAAAACTGCGGAATGTATGTGAAAGAAAGAGGCGTGCTTCTTCAAGACGGCGACCAAGGCTTGTGACTGATCTCAGGTGAGGTCGGGGTTGATGGTAGCGGAAAGTGCCTCACCAAAGGAAGCAGAGGAGGAAGCTAGCTGTGCGGCTTTGTAAAGCGAGAGAAGTCATTGGCTGAGCGCTGGCGATTGAAGCGACAGTGGCGCCGAAGAATAGGTTCAGGCGTAGTGTTTGAGACGGCCAGTGGAGATGAACCGCGTGAAACGAGCACAGGAAGACACCACAGCGAATTCGATGTGATGGCGAATGCCGTTGACAGTGATCCGAGCGGTACACTGTCCAGAAGGATGCATGCGAGCCTCATTAGCAGCACGTAAACGCGTACCGATGTAAAGGGTACGGACTTGTTTCAACAGCAAACGCAGTTCGGATCGGATGACGGAGAGAGCGGCGCCGATATCCATTAGTGCTTCCACATGAGGTCCTTCAGCTTCTACAAACAACATATTGGGCGGGGCCGGGGAGAACTTGCAGAACGATGTTGGGGTGCAGTTTTGCCTCCTGAAACTGCACAAGTCAGTTTTCCGGGCGGCGCGGTCCGAGGGCTGAGAAGGTGCGTGAAGAGGCGATGAAGAGCGACGGAATGGTGCCGGGTGCGGCGGCGCGATGCACGACGTAGGAGGCTCGGTCAGGAGGAGGCGGCGGGGAAGAGAAGTGACGATGACCGGGATAGTCGTAGTTGGGGCGGTATGGAAACTGCGGGTACATGTCGACGTGTCGGGGTTCACTGTAACTAGCTCGCTCGCTACGCATTCGCCGGCCGCAGACAACGGGCGACATGGCAAGGAGTTCCGCAGTAAAAACAAACAGAACGGGGTGGACGGGGACGCTTGAAGAAACAGCGGTGAGGTTGTGCTGCACAGGTTCGGAAGGGGAAGGCCGGAAAGGTGACGGTGGTGTCGCAGCAACTTCAGCGTACGTCGGGACGAAGCGAGAGACAGGGGGCACCTGATTTATCGGGCGCGTGAAGGAGGCCAGCTCATCCTTGATTATGGCACGCAAACTGGAGGCACCAGGAGCAGGTGGAGGTGGGAAACTAGCAGCAGACGATGAAATGGCGCCATGGAGTTCTTCGCGGATTATGGCGCTAATGAGCGCGCGCAAATCTGCATCAGTAGAGGGGCGAGAATCCCAAGTTTCTTGAAGCCGGTTCGGCTGCAGGTCGTCAAGGCGCTGGCAGGTGGTGCGAATGCCCTGTACCGAGAAAGAGTTCCGGGCAGCGAGAGCAGTCAAGGCAAAAGAGCCGATACATTTGAGGACATTTCTGCGTCATTGCTGCGGCTGGCAATAAAGACTACTCCGGGCATTCAAAATATGCCTTTGACCGACCGTCGTTTTACAAGTGGGACGTACGGCATTCCGAGGGGTATCATACAATTTTGCTTCGCACCGAGCACACAGCTGGTAGTCAAGTGGGAGTCTAGCTCGCGACAGGGATTCCAACCGACATATAAACTCACGATGAAACATTCATGCTTTCCCCTTCACAGCACGTAAGCAGTCATAAAAGCGCTCAATATTTTTTTTATAGCGAAAGCCTTACTAGCCCTATGTTTAGTGCATGGGCATCAAATGGGCCAGTGGAGGCTGAAATGTCGAACGCCATTTGCCGCGAGCCAGTGGTAGGCGGCCGACATGCCACGGTGGGCAGGTGGCCCACCTGGCTACGAACGAACTTAGTGCACTGCCTATACGAGCTTATTGTACTACTTCGGATATAGCGAACCTTAGCATGCCATGATCGGATATAACGAAGTTTCGTATGGGGGTGTAACGAACTGAATTGTACCACCTCAGATATACCAAGCTACGTGCTCCGTCAAAATTGCATACAAGGGACGCATTAGAACCATCCACCTAGAATCGCCCAAGAGTCTTATATTGAAAGTGCGCCTTGTATCGCGCGTCTCCTTCGTGTGCGTGTTAAGAAGTGGGGACATTTTATTCGGAATAATGCCCCAGCTAGCGCAGCAACAAGAAAGGGCCGAGGAATACGGATATGGCCGGCAAGTGGCAGGCGCATGGAGTAGAATCCTCTAAACGTCTCCTGCAACCTGCCATGGGAGGCTGATGGGAACTTCACACAGACGGCTTTTTGGTCCTCCTGACGCTGTCGCAAGAAAATAAAACGCCCCACAGGAGGTTATGGCGAGAACTGGGGAGAGCTTTTATTAGCCGCTCCAAGTTGGCACCATATCCGTATGCTTCTAAAATGCATCCATCCGTCCTCCAAAAAGTGCAAACGGGGAATAGCCACATTTTGAATCCAAGTTTCTCAACTGGCGAGAGCTCTGGTTTCTGAGATCATCAGGCGTGTTCCGTCTTCCTGTTTTTGTTATTGAATAGAACCACCTCTACCATTTCTACTGCTAGTTTTGGTCTTCGGGCTGGAAAATTATGCTGACGCTAATCGAGAAACAATTCGAGACATCACTCTGCTAAGAGATCTCTTGAATATTTATTTATTTATATGTGAACCCTCAATGCCGCACAGGCTTGGAAGAGGGGAGAGGGTAGAAGAAAACATTTAAGTAAACAAGGCGAAAACGTCATTTGCCTATACAGCACATATTTCTACAAATGCAAGCTATTTCTCCAATGGCGAATATAAAGCCAATTCGTCAGCACTTCCTTATGCTGTATTGCGTTGTAGTCGCCTCAGTTGTGACCTATGAAGACTTTATGACCTAAGAAGAGGGCTAATGTTGCTTGGTTCCTTCCATTTAATGAAGAAGGATGTAACAGCGCTCAGACGTCGAGACATGAGAGAACAAGACAGACGCAACTGCTTGTCTCCTTCTTTCATGTCCCGTCCTTATAACATCTTTCTTCGTCAACTATCAGCAATTTGCATCAGTAACCCTGTCATGATCGAAAATATTCTGCAAATCGATGGCACTCAGTACACCATGTGAACAGGTGAACCGGCAGCCTTGAGACAGCGTTACCATGTCACAATGTCTCAGAAAAGGCGCTCATTTCCACTTAACAAAACCTATAACGTGCTGACGCAGTTCTTTTTAAGCTTTGCAATTTCGCGAGCTCCACCTATCTCGTTCGTGGTGTCCTGAACCCATATACGAACTTTGCGCTTTGTGGTGCTTTTCTGTCCACCCGCATCCATGCATATCCTGTGCGTTTTGGTTAAGCGAAGTACGAGTAATCATTAGCTTGATGTGCATCCACCCGCGGCGATCGCTCAGTGGCGTTGGGCTGCTGATCCCGGGGCCGCGGTATCAAATCCCCGCCGCAGCGTCTAAGGCGCGTGCGGTGTAAGCGCACGTTACAGAATCGCAGGTTACCCAAGTTAGTCCGCCGGCCCCTTCTACGACATATCCATTTGTCGCTTTTGGGACGTCAACACCACTGCCTATACATTCTTGTACTTCTCATCTTATTTAATGCATTGTTTTCCTTCTTGGTGCTCACTGTCATACTCTCGGAAGATTTATCTTATCTGGACGGCTGAGCAACGGCTGGTGTGCCGGAACCCCTGCTGCCGCGGGTTGTGTCAGAGAGCCGGGCTGAGTGTTCTGCTTATCTTATGCCCGTACTCCAGTACGGTACACAGGACCACGGCTTCACTGGGAGCATAGCTTCCAGTGACCCTTCAGGGGATGGCTTCACAGTGCACGTAAATAGCGGCTGGGTGCATTTTCCTGGCATCCCTCGGCGCGGCGGTGAGTAAATATACCACCTAAGTTGGTATATTTAAAATGAGTCTCAAGAGAGATTGATGTTGGCTTTTATCCATACATTTCTGCGTTCTAATCACAGACGATTCTCGCTGCAAAATGAGTCTTTATAGCTTATCGAAAAAAAAACAGTATTAGTGTTTCATCTCAAGCTACAGTTCCAATTATACAGTCTTTCCCTCCGTCGCCCTATTTCTAGCCTGTGCCTATTTCACAAATTTTATTATTCCCAGCTCAAACAGCAGCCATACATCTGCGCACCGCCATCACACACGTCTCACCGCATTGGTCATCCGCTGAAAGTTTCACGCCAACGTGCCCGCACGACTACATTTTCCAAGTCATTTTTCCTCCGAACAGCAAGCGACTAGAACGACCTTCCCCATGAAATTGCAGCCATCACCTGTCCATCAACCTTCCAAGAAAAATTTACATCCCACCTGTCGTCCTAAAAAAAATGTTCGTATTTCTCATGTTAACCACACCCTTTATGTAAAACCCCCTACAGGGGGTCTTTAAGGAAATGAACATGAAATGAAATGAAAAACAAAACACATGTGTCGCCCCTTCCGGCCTATTTCGCAAGCAGAATGCTTGCCTCGATACAGATTTTTGCCCGGATCCCAGACGCTACTCCACACCACGAATCACTTCACAACAGTGCAAACCCGTCCTTTTCGAAGGGACGGTTGTCCATCCACATTTTTAAAATATATAGCTCCCAAATTTAACAGCGAACATATATGTAATGACGTGTTTTACTTGAGTACCTATTTTGTTCGACTATATGTTACCCACCCCTTAAGTAATGCGCACATCCCTGGAGCCCTTCAGGCAATAAAGTAAAGTGAAGCGCAGATTTCAAAATTCAGCTTTGTGGAAACATTAGAGAGTAGCGCAGAATAACGCCACACAACACAGAAGAAGCATAGAAACACAGGACGGGCGCTGTTTCTATGTTCCTGCTGTGTTCTGCGCCGTCCTTTTGCGCTGCGCTCTGATGTTTCAAGTATGAACCAACTAGCCCAAGCTCAAATTTTGGTCCGGCTTTCTAGGCCATCAGTTCGTTTTTTGTTTTTTCTTTGCGGTCATACGAACGTCGACGCAGACACAAAGAACGAAGTAATTTTTACAGAGAACAATGGTTGCACTTATCCTCCCTTTAAGTAGCCTTATTATGTCCTTAATGGTTTTGAATACTTTCGGCTCCATGGCGCAGTTTCATCCGCGGCATAAAGTGTGTTAGGTTTCACACGAAACTCTGCATTAAGTGATAGCATGGTGCCCAGCAAGCTGGTGCACTGCAGCGAGAATATTCAGGTGTACGCGACACGCGGGGAAGAAAGTATAAATCCTTGCAATTAAACTTATTGACGACATGGCAGAAACACTTATAGGAAACTCAGATGAACATGTCCTGTTTTCTGCACTGCGTTGGAACACGTTCTTTTTTCAATTTCAGCAATTGAAGGTGTCCTCAAGCATGGCTGACCGCTGACATCAATATTTTGCGCGCGAATCTGTCGCTCGCCCTGTTTGTCACAGTAAAATCTTCGGTAATCACGTTGCACTTGCAATCCGGATTCTGTATTGCTGGACACTAAACGATTAGCTTGCGGCGAGACGTCGACGTGAGTTGTCAGAGCAGCGGCCTCAACTCCCTCGGTGCGCCACGCGAAACGCCAGGTGCGCCATCATGAAGTGAGTACTATGACGTCGCCTGACAAGGAGGACGTCCCACTTCACCGGCCTCGAAAGACATCGGCCAGCCACGGACAGATGCAACGCTCTGCCGGTGACGAAGGGTCGGCAGCGGCGTTAACCGTTCGTTCGCAAGCCTGGAATGAGGGACCACCCAAGCATTCTATGCGTTAAACGTCTCTCTCGACAAGCCCGTGGTGGATGCGTCGCACAACCACGTCTATTGCGGCTTGGGAGAAAGCTGTCGTAGGCCAGTTTGTCAGACAACGAAACAATATAAACCGCCTTGTGTTGTCCCCTGCTTCTGTCCTTTGCCCTTAGCTGGTTTCTGTTTATTGTTGTCGTTTCACGTCCTTCGTCATGCGCATTGTCGTGGCTCACCTCTGCTTGTCTTCGCCTGCAGGGCAGCTTTTGCTGGAATGCACCGCCGTAAGGCGTTAGCCAAACCATGCGGAACCACGCTCAAATAGCAGAGGAAATGTAGGCTGCGGAAAGCAACTTGGCCCGCAAAAAAAATCTAGAAATAACAAATCCCGCATTTGACCTAAAATTCTACAACTACAAAGGGGAGCACCCTGCCCCAGATCCTACTTTTTCTCACCGAAAAAAACGCTATTACCTGCCCGGAAGAAGGCAAAGACAATCTAGGTAGATCTCTAGCCAAGCAGCCACCGCCAACTCAACTCACCGACTTTGAAGCCTGGCCAGAGCAACCTTTGTCCTACCACTTCTCTCCCCCTTGGACACTTTTCATGCTTCTTCGGTACTTTAGACCACGTGTCCAATTACTGCTCACTTTTAAGTATCATTCGCTTTGATCACTTTAGCCCATTTTCCTGTGAAACGTGTTCGCTTTGCCGCTTCCACCTTTCTGACGTTTTCTGCAACTGGTAGGCGTTGTGGCTGCCTTCCTATTTAATTATCGCATAAGTAAAATAATTAGTCGTCAGTAGCGCGTTTTTCTATCTGACCTGTGGACACCTTTACGCTGCGGTAATTTTTTACCCAAGAGAATTCGAGCTATTCGTTGCCGAATAGTCTCATTCGCAGGCCCTCTCACGGCGCGGTGCCGCCTACATTCGCCAAGCTCAGACGCCCTCCTTGCCATGCGACACGTTATACCATTACGTGAAAACAAGCCTATGCCGCCTTCACTGCCAAGTCTGCGGAATATTCCCAGACACCGAACACACGTGCTGGAAGCGTTCCAGGACCACTCGGTCCCCTTGTTTCCTTCCAAGTTCCCTCCTACTTCCCCGCATCCCTCCTCGCGTGTGGTGGCGCTAGACCGCTCCAAGACGCCCTTGGGCCGCCCCGTACAGCTGCACATACCCATGCCATCATACGTGACCCTTCACTTGAAGCAACTACATGGGGCTCAATTCGCCCGGACACAAACGCGGTTCGGACAGGAGTTGCAGAGATAAAGTACATGCTTCCATCGTGGTCGCGTGCTTGTGCTGCTCGTCTAGAAGAGCTTGTTCGAAATGCTCCGGTCCGCAGCTCCCGCCGCGTGTCATTTTAAGTGCGTGCAGGGCAAACAAAGCGGAGGAAATGGAAGCCGAGAACGCAGAAGCAAGAAATTCCCCGCCGAAACACCGCGCGGTCACTGGGGAGCTGCGCGCCGGCGAATGAGCCGAGCCCAGAAGCCCGCTTCGCCAGTTCGGTGCACCGGTCGCGGTATATCGTTCACAGCGGCAGGTGTTTAGGCAACATTTCCCGTGTGGGCAGTGTCAGTATCGCTGGCATTTTGCTTTAACGCCTTTCTCACAGCGCGCCAAACTGCTGGGCATGCTAGAGTGCCAGTCATTGATTAGTCCGAGCACAATGACGGCACTCGTGATGCGACGAGTCCCCTCTTTCTCTCTTTCCATCCCTCTCCCCGGATACGTCTATTACGCCGGACTGTCGCCCTGGATATGGACGTCCGTGACGAACGTCTGCCCTACCCGCACAACCCACCCCGCCTCCACGTGGACCTTATGACTTGTTGTACACCCAGCAAATTCAAAACTCTCGGGTGCTCCAGCAGTTGCTAAACACTCCGACTGTCTCCAGCGTTCCCAACAACCCTAGATCTGGCTTTAATTTGCATTCAGAAACCTCGTCTATGCACCGCGTAGCACTGCATTGCCCCGCAGGATACGTACGCAGTGCCTCCAACAGCGCTCCGTGGCCTTCGCGACCGGCACGCACGAAGTCGATGGCATGCAGCTTTCATTCGCTCAGCTAGCCCAGCTTTCAATCTGTCTTTAATAGCATGCATGCACTGCGAGCAGACCTGCAGCGCGCATTTATCGATTTGTCAGACTCGTCTTCACTGCTATCTGTGGATGCAAAAATAACACATTCTGCGCCTTTGCAGCGCGCAGAACTGACCCCCTGCCTCCTTTATTTTCGACATGTATTTCACCACCGTCACCATTGAGAAAAACAAAAAACGTTGCTGCCTGTTCCTTCTTAAGCCCTCCCACTGCGACCTCCCCTTTTGAGTAGCACTTCTAATGGCTCTTTCTGAGGATTTTTAGAAACCCAGAAATGATTCACAATCCGCTTGATGAACATTGTTTATTTACGCTCCTCTAATTTGTTTTTGTGTTCAATGTTCACTCCCGGCGGGGACGCACCCTGGAAGCTTTTGGGGTCCATGGTAAAATGGCTTCCTGAGAGGGGTAAAGCAGGAGAATGAACACAGCAATGTTTCGATCATTCCAAACTTTATGATATAACGTGGCTCGTAATATTCTTGTCAATATTTGGCCTACGGACGCGAGGCAACTTCCAAGTTCCTTTTTTTCATCTGCCGTGAAAGAAGTCACCGTGAAAGTTTGATTTTCACTCACTGGATCGCCAAAAGAATATCCCCGGTAGTGTCGTCATTTTCCAGCTGCACTTCGATGGCATTTTCTCCAAGTATGACTGCCCCACGTCGGCCGTCGCCTGTCCGATATAACGGTGAATTGCTTCACATCACTACATCTTCCCCCTTCGGTTGGAAACAAGTCGCTTTTTACCGAAATCATGCTCCTGACGGTGACCCACTTGTCCAGGAATGGACACGACTGGCGATGAAGCAAGGAAACACTGAAGAGAAGTACTTGAAGTACCGTCGAGAAATGGGCGAAATTTGATGAGAACTGATGAGAGAACCATGAAAAGCCGAAATGTTCGACGTTCGTCGGGTGATTTGATATTTCATGCTTTCATTCACACAGCGCAAAGACGAACACGAAGAAAAGGGGAGACACCACAAAGCGCCGACTTCAACAACGCTCATTGCTGCGCGCAGAGTATGCATACACCGTACAGCGGGCATGCGCAGAAACGAAAAAGAAAATCACGCTAAGACTGGTAGCAGCGCCAAACCGCAATGGGATGCACTTTCTTCAGTACCAGCAAGCAATCATACAGATAAAACCTAATAAGTAAGATATCGGGAGGCAAAAAACAACGAAACCACAACCGTCCTAAGCCCTCTAAGTTCAGAGTTCCAAGAAACGAGGCTCTTTTTTCACTCAACAAATTATCCGCCAACACAGCGTTAGCAACACCTAATTCAAGCATCCGCGGATGATTCCTTTCCGGAAACATCCCTTGATGATGATAACTTGGACGGACGGACAGATGGACAGATGGACGGATGGACAGATGGACGGATGGACAGATGGACGGACGGACGGACGGACGGATGGACGGACGGATGATGCTGAACCCTTTAAATCTGGCGGTGGTTCAAGCCACCTAGCCATGACATGTGAAATTTTACTCTGTCTTGAATTTACCCACCAATCAGATAACCTTCGCCAAAGTCGGACAGCCGGAAAAACCACACTTGCCTAGGACCGCAGTGATACTCTGAATCACTCCTGACGAAGTGACGATCGAAGGACCTTAGTGTTGAACTTGACGCTGGTTAGAGCAATCTTACTGCTAGCTTCTCTGCTCTCGAACGACGCCCATCCCATATCACCCTGTACCCCCTGATTTGGTGTATTGCTATGTGCTCCCAAAGTTAGCCTCCCTACGCCGCGTTGTTTGATTTCTAACCTTGCTTAAACATCTGGTCTCATGCACAGGACCGTATTACCGAAAGTCAGGCTAAGAACCATCACCCCTTTCCAGACCTCTCTTACCACTTCATGCCTATTGTAATTCCACAGTGCCTTATTTTTCATGACAGCTGCATTCCTACTAGCTTTATTCATTACATATTTTTCATGCTCTGTAAGATACTTACCACCGTTATTCATCCACACCCCAAGATACTTGTACTCATCCACTACTTCTAGCGTGAACTCCTGTATTCTATGCTCGCTGCCCTCATTATCAAATATCAGGACTGCAGATTTTTCCTTACTAAACTTGAAACCTAATCGATCTCCCTCTATACCACAAATGTTTATCAACTTCTGCAAATCTTCCTTGTTGGCAGCCATTAGCACTATATCATCCACGTATATTATACCCGCTAGTGACTGTTTAATCCATTCCCTTTGCCTGAAAAAAGAAAGGTTGAAGGTTAGATACAAGCAGCGCCATCTACCTCATAGATTTTGCACTATTGCGATTCACAGCCACCCTCTCCATGCCCAGTATATTTCGTCGTTAATATCAGCTAATAATTTATTTAAACGTGTGCATCACAACACGGCGAATAGTTTGACACCATCCGCCACCCTCTGCGACAAACGATTCGGAAGTAATGGCCGTCTGAAGGTCCTCGGAATGCACGGTGTGGCGCGGAAAGGTCGCCGTTGCGAATCTCACTCATATTTTGGGCTTAATCTGAATTTGTAATTTTACCCTGAGGAGGATGCCAAGTGACTTGACATTCCCGGTGTGTGGGGGGGGGGGGGGGGGGGTCACATTTTTATGGTCGCTTTAGTGGCACACATGTAACGAATCGTAAGTATAGTATCAATTGAGGCGTTACGCGCCCACTGATGCTATGCGATATAGTGGGGTCAGGTGGTAACTGTTTTGATCAATTTGACCTTCATTGCAGACAGATGCGCCCTTGACAAACGTAAGTAGTAAGCGCTAACGCTCATAAAACACCAATGGCGTACTAACACACAGTCGTCTGTTTTTCGCGATTTCACCACCCTCAGCTATCTGTCTGTACGATTTGTTGACATACTAATGAAGCTGCACCATTAATAATATAAGTTTAGTACACTTCCTGATTCCACTTAGTGAAACGAACAAGTTTAGTATTTTTAACATTAATAGCCATCTGCCAGTCAGGACATCATCGAGTTCGGAACAGTCACTACAGTTTTTTAAGGGAGCTATAAATCACACAGTCAGCAGCAAACAGTCTTAGTGAAGAGTTAATAGTAAGTGAGACATTGCTAATATAAAGAAGAAATAATGTAGGAACTGTAGGAAAAATGGAAGCATAATCGTTTTCGTGCTTAAATTTGCAGCCCCGCAGCGGACGGCTGTGGGTGATAGGGTATCATTTTCTTTTTTGCCCTTTCATGTTCCATAAGTCGCTTATTAACACAGCTTCCAGTTTTCCCAATTTACGTGGCGCGGAATTAAAGGGGAACCTAATAAACCACCCCTACCTCGCAAGGAGTAGTAGATGCGCTACATTACGCACCTGAAAAGCATCCTTCTTTCCCTCTTGCCGCTGCACGACCTGTTTACACATTGTGGTCAATTGCCTAAGGGCAGAAAACACATCAATGTCATTTCTACTTGCGACCTTCTTCAGCCCATAAGACATGCAATGTGCGTACAGAACCACTGCTGGCATTTTCTTGTTTTTGCCTTCTTTCAGCTGAACCTCATTCTTAAGCTGCCTAATAGGTTTTTCCGCTGCCCATGAAATGAATTAAACCCGATAGCAGTTCACGCACGACTTGTCTGGTTGAAATGAAACGCTCTCCCCTATCATTTCATGGCAAGATTTCAGCGAGCTGATTGCAAGCACTAAACAACGACGCTCGCTATCATGAGCTTAGAATGACCAGACCACAAAAGCTGTGGCAAGAGTCTGGCAGATCTAAGACGATAACACCAGCACGCGTGTTTGTCTTCGCAAAACAAAGTTAAATCCAGAAACTGTATTTCTTTTTTGCTGGGTGTCTCAGTTGTCAATTTCAGTACTGGTTCACATTCATTAAAAATCTCCAGAACATCGACCAGACTTCTAGGCAAGCTGCCTGGTCGGGTAAACATCACGTAGACGTGGACGTACCGAAAAATTCGAGCTACTAACTCATCCGATGCATGCTCAAATGCCCTATCGGCACTGCTGTAAAAGATGTTGGCCAAAGCAGGTGCCGCCTACAAAACTGTCAGCAAATACAGCGTATTTATCAATAAAAGAGCTTTTATCACTGTCGTGTGTGGTGCAGGTCAAACAGCTTTCATGAGCTCACGATGTGGGAACGAATAATAAAGGCCTACCACGTCAATGCTGAGAAGCACGTAGTTACCTGCGTTATTCAACTTGAGAAAGTCCGCCGGCACTTGGGATTTTGGAATCGCGAAACGGTCCGGCACGCACAAGGACGCTAGTTGCCTTCGAAGATACCCTGGGTTCTCAGGGTGCAAAGTCCTCCCTTCAGAGACTCTAGCAGCGACCAGAGAGGCGCGCGCTGTCCCTCCGTCTCCCGGGCCTTGGGCAGCGCTGCATTCAATGGGTCCTCATGTTAACTTTTGGGCGCCTAGCTTTCTGTCTCTGTTAGTTTCTTTTTAGAATCTGAAATTTTTTCACGGGTTTGGTTTATATTCCGTGTTTTTTCAACAAAGATTTAGTGGCGAAATAGCGCTCGTGCCGTGTTGTTGTACTCAGTTGGAGTGGCACATAGCCACAGTAGCGGATTGGCCAGGGTGCCATGCACAGGCAAACAGTTGTGAAACATTTACTCATTCAAGATAATTGAGGTTGAATTTTGTTTTCAAAAATAAGGTTTAAAATTATAAATAACAAATGAGTTTCCCTGACGCAATGATAAAATTATGCAGACAATCGCACGCTGCTTTTAGGACATATTTAAGAAGTAATTGCAACTGGTCTTGCTTGTGCGTATTCGTGAAAGACATGAGACCGCAAAATAGCAACACGGACAAATAAGGGGACAGGACGAGCGCTGCCTTTCAACAGGATTTATTCAAGGAAGAGCGTTTAATAGTCTCTGCCCTTATCCATGCTCTTAATCGCAGTTGACAAACAATCACCCCTCACAGAGGTGCATCAAGAAACAACATTTCACTGTGGCGAAGAACAACTGACGTGTCACTGATGCAATAATCACCTCGCTTCTTGATACAGAAGCGCTCGTCCTGTTTCCTTGTCCGTATTGCCATTTTGCGCTCTCATGTCTTTTACGATTAGGACATATCTCCTCGCGCTTGCCCCAAAGGATAAAAGAAACGGAACAGAACGAAAAAGCCCAACTCGAGCCAGGGTAATCTAATAATAATAATAATAATTGGTTTTTGGGGGAAAGGAAATGGCGCAGTATCTGTCTCATACATCGTTGGACACCTGAACCGCGCCGTAAGGGAAGGGATAAAGGAGGGAATGAAAGAAGAAAGGAAGGAAGAGGTGCCGTAGTGGAGGGCTCCGGAATAATTTCGACCACCTGGGGATCTTTAACGTGCACTGACATCGCACAGCACACGGGCGCCTTAGCGTTTTTCCTCCATAAAAACGCAGCCGCCGCGGTCCAGGGTAATCTGCAGAAAAGATTTTCACAGAGAAGGAAGCAGCCGACAGGAGAGGAGAAAGTGTGTTTAGACTTCGCCACATGCTTCACAAAGGTTCGACTGAGAGAACCGCGAGAGGAACAAATAAAGATTTGTAGTGGTATTGTGCTACGACGGAGGGTCATAGACACTTCGCATTACAGTGAACTACATAACCGCACACTCCAAGTGAATAATAATAATAATAATTGGTTTTTTGGGAAAGGAAATGGCGCGGTATCTGTCTCATATATCGTTGGACACCTGAACCGCGCCGTAAGGGAAGGGATAAAGAAGGGAGTGAAAGAAGAAAGAAAGAAGAGGTGCCGTAGTGGAGGGCTCCGGAATAATTTCGACCACCTGGGGATCTTTAACGTGCACTGACATCGCACAGCACACGGGCGCCTTAGCGTTTTTCCTCCATAAAAACGCAGCCGCCGCGGTCGGGTTCGAACCCGGGAACTCCGGATCAGTACTCCAAGTGAATGCCAAATGCTGAAAATTCGCTGTAGCAAGGAGAGGCTCGTTACTAATGGATTGCAGCTGCAAAACCGTTGAAAGCGGGCTATTGTCAAATGCACAGAGTTTGGAATAAATGGTAGCGCAAGCCCGCAATGGGTCGATTTTTCAGTAAGATCAGCGATTACATTAGCGTCAATGCCGCAGTGTCCAGGTATTAAGTCAAAACGCACTTCTTAAACATATGGTGTGGTGTAAATTGTTAGGGAAAGGTCCACAAGAGCGTCCCTCGAGCCTTCGAGTGCAGTCAGGACAGAAAGGCTCTCAGCAAGCATGATGGCCACACTAACGTCGCAAGCGACCTTTTGCAAGGCCAACTGAATCGCAAGAAATTAATTAATATAAATTGGTTTTGGGGGAAAGGAAATGGCGCGGTATGTCTCATATATTGTTGGGCACCTCAACCGCGCCGTAAGGGAAGAGATAAGGGAGGGAGTGAAAGAAGAAAGGGAAAAAAGGTGCCGTAGTGGAGGGCTCCGGATAATTTAGACCACCTGGGGATCCTTAACGTGCACTGACATCGCACAGCACACAGGCGCCTTTGCGTTTTGCCTCCATAAAAACGCCGCATCCAACCGCGGCGGCTAGAAATTCAGCAGCGGATATAGGCGTATCATCAGGGACACGTAAAGAATGATTCCAAAAGAGAGTCCTGGAATGAATGCCAATAGCTGCCTTTTCCTTTTGCCGAAAGGAATCTGTGAAAACTGCACTATGTGTTAGAAATTTGTCGATATGCTCTTCTATAAGCCAATTTAAAAAATTTGCAGCCAAATTCTTCGCATTTCTTTGCAGGGTGTTGTGAAAGTGAATAGCAGCATCGGTCCGCAGGTATTGAAACGTTTGCTACAGAACTGATTGTGACATATTTTTGATAGCAGAGAATTTGTGAACACCGTCTGAGGGAGCTTATACCTAGGCAAAATAATGCCGGAGAACAGAGCCGGGGATGTTGCAAATGTGGGGCTAATTAATCCTTGAATAAGGCTCCAAAACTGCAAGGAAACATTGCACAGTTAGAAGCTGCAACCTTCTTGCTTGGTCCCATGCTCCTCTTCTTTCGTGCTACCTTCACCATGAATACGATCCAACCTCCACCTTCATTCAATGTAGCTCGAGGCGCATCCACGCAGTTGCACCTCTCAAGGCTGACCGGACGTGCGTCGCTGCTCACTGCGACGAGTTGGCGCTATTTGCCTTCGCCCGCTTGCGCCGAGGAAACAAAAAGCGAGCCCCGGACGCCGACGACGAGAGGCAATCCTCGGGCGGCGTCTCTGGGAGTTCCATTACACGCAGCCGTCTCCACTTTGGCGGCCGACTTTCGAAGCTCTTCTGCAGCGAGGTTTGCAGCGTGATTCCATCCGATTCACGCCGAAACCTATTATCTGTTTGAGAAGAAAGTCCCGCAAACCAAACTGCCCTGGGACGAGTCTTCTCTCTTTTGCGCGCAGCCACGTGTTTCTCTCGGGCTGTCCTCCTCCGGTCTCTGGGAGAGGATCGCGGCGATTCGGAGATCAATGGTCCTTTCCTGCCGTGCCTCCTCATGCGCTTGCCGCCTTCCTTCTGAGCCTTCATCACGCAACCGGTTTCAGAGTGGAAAGCCGGGACGCAGGGACGTATCGTCTCCCCACGACGGGCCTGCCCACGACGGAGCAGGCGTATAGACATATTCGCGAAGGAAGACCGTCCGTATGACTTCTGCAGGCCGTGGGCGCTTCTGTGCGTTCTTTCGGCCTTGCATGCTTGGATAGCCTGCGATCGGATGGATCGAATGGGCGCTCGAGCGCTTAGGACGGAGAGACTGAAGCGGCAACTTGCGGGATACCCAGTGCTCAGCTCATTTTGCAATATCAGTTTCGTATATTCGCTGTTGTGTATATCGCGCGCACTCCGACAAGCTCGAACAATGATCCTTCATCCAGAATGCATTTTGTTCCAAAATTTGGCGCGCAGCGAGCGTTTTCTTCCGTGTCTAAAAAATGCAAAATATAAAGCCCTCGGTTTGAGAGAGAAAATAAAAGCGATAAAGGTAGACAAGCATAAGTAATACCGACACAGGACTAGCGCTAACTTTGTGTTACTTTATTCGCTGCCAAGCCAGCAAATACAAAGAAAATCGAAGGCAAGCGCGGAAACAAAAACACACGCATCAACCAAACCGTTCAAGATATGATGTCTCAGTCTTGAAAAGGCGTGCCCAAGTATCTCTCACAAAATATTTTTCTCTCCTTTTTATGTGGAACACTTCCCAAACCTCCAGTGCCTTCTTTTTTCTACTTCTGCCCAAAACCTTCATCTCCCGAAGGCGTAGGTCACGCTTGCATGCGCGGGAGTCCGTCTAAGACACTGAGGCGGCTACAAACACCAACTTTTTTACTTTTAGAGCGACAGCTCTATCATTTCATTTATCATCATACCCACAGCGCAATTGTCTGGAATTATAGTGGGGGGGTCGAAAAAGTACACAAAAACCACCGCGTGCAGGTGGTTACAAAAAATATATAACATTCAGATAGTAAGAACACGGAATTATTATAAGTAAAAAATAAAGAAAAACTGCCACAGGATGGAGGAAAATGAATCATTTGGTAGTATGGACACAACTTCCACGGGCAGCTTGTTTCATACCGAAATTGTTTCGGGGAAAATTGACATTATAAAAAGGTCAGTCCGGCATCTATATTTTTTTATATTTATGATCTTTCCGTAAAGACACATAATCTGGGTTGACTGTATATTTGGTGCTCTCTTTTCCGGTTCTTGAATGAAATATATTATGATATAATTTTAAACTCAATACTTTCCTACGTTTTTGAAGTGTGTCCCAACCCAAAGCTTTTTTAGCACTCGTTACACTGAAATATCGGCCATAGTTGTTACAAACAAACCGAACGGCCAAATTCTGAAATCTTTCTATCGCTTTTGAATGTCAAGCAAGGATTTCGGGTCCCGGACTGTGCAAGCTTACTCAAGTATGCTTCTAACGTTTTTATTATGCAGAAGTTCTTTTGTCTTTAAAGGGAAAAGTTTTGCGTTACGTCGCAGGCAGCCCAAAACAGGCAGGCTTTGGCAGCAACAAAATCCACGTGACGGCGCCAAGACATTGCACTGGTTAAGCATACACCAGGATATTTAAATTCCGAGAATGCAAGCAGTCTACTACTATTAATATTATAACTGCAATTGTGGTGAACTTTCTTTTTAGTGAAGCACATAGGTACCGATTTTTGTAAATTAACATGCATTCCCCAGTTCTCACTGGGCTACATTACACAACTTCAAGGTGAAAAACGTAGCGCAAAGAAACCAGGACACAGAAAGACAGACAACACACGGCGCCGTGTGTTGTCTGTCTTTCTGTGTCCTCGTTTCTTTGCGCTACGTTTTTCACCTTGAAGTTATGAACCAACAAGCCCAAGCATATACCCTTCTACATTACACAAGTCTTGTTGTAATGTATTTCATTTCATTTCATTTATTGATCCCTTAAAGGCCCGAAGGCATTACATAAGGGGGGGCATATTGGTTTCCAACGGCGATGATGGGAACATGCATAACAATAAAAAGAACAAACATACAAACAAACATAAAAGGGGTTGTAGTCATATCAGGGTTTTCCAGCAAGTGATACATCATTTAACAAAGATATGTCAAGCAATACTCGCTACAAAAGAGCGCAGAAGTGATCAAGATTTATGTGAGGTGAATTTTTATTTTCTCGCGGAATGTTTTGTGATCAGTGCATGCAGCGATGTCGTTAGGCAGTGAATTCCATAGTGCTATTGCGTTGGGGAAAAATGAATTGTTGTAAGCTGACGTGTGGCCACTGATGCGTGCTATCGGGTTACCGTGACTAAGCCGGGAGGACGTTCGTAGTGGGGCGGTTAATAGAGCGTGCCGTGATCTTGTGTTATGATAAAATGTATGAAGTAAGCATAGGCGGGAAACGACGCGGCGTGATTCCAGTGTTGAGAGACGGAGGGACTGCTTGAGGGCGGTGACACTGGCTTCTCTTGAGTAACATGAAGTGATGAACCGAGCTGCACGATTTTGAATTGATTCCAATTCGATGGTGAGATACGATTGCCATGGGTGCCAGATGGATGATGCATACTCTAATTTTGGCCGCACAAATGTTTCATACGCGAGTTGTTTTATGTTAGGGGATGCAGATTTCAGATTCCTTCTCAGGTAGCCAAGTGTGCGTGAAGTGTCGGAGCAAATGGTTCTAATGTGGGTGACCCAAGAAAGTGTTGATGTGAGATGTACACCTAGATATTTGTAAGATTTTGCAACGGTTACAGGGACTGATGAAATGCTGTAAGTGTGATTCGTCAAGGTGTGTTTGTGAGTGAAGGACAACGATTTGCACTTAGTAAGATTTAAAGGCATCTGCCACTTTTCACACCATGATGCAATAACGTCAAGGTCCAGTTGCAAAGTGAGGTTATCGGTTGGGTTACTTATTGCATTATAGATGACACAATCGTCCGCAAAGAGTCGCAATTTGCATTGAATATTAGAGGGCAGGTCGTTGATGTATATTAAGAAGAGTAATGGTGATAACCCGGCCCCTTGAGGGACACCAGATGTTACATCTGTTAAGGGTGACTGGATGTTATTGGCGGATGTGAACTGCGAGCGTCCTTTTAGAAAATGTTCGAGCCAGCATATCAGATTAGCAGGAATTCCCAGGAACGAAAGTTTCGCAAGCAGATGGTTGTGAGGTACGCGATCAAATGCCTTCGAGAAGTCTAAGAAGATTGCATCTATTTGGAGGTTATCGTCTATGGCCTTAAGGATGTCTTGGGTGAACTCTGCCAGCTGGGTTTCGCATGAAAATGATTTCCTGAAGCCATGTTGATGAGGATAACAGAAATTTATTGAATCAAGGTGAGACATTAAGCTTGATGATATAATGTGCTCTAGAAGTTTAGAAGATATGCTAGTAAGGGATATTGGACGATAGTTAGCTGGGCATGAGCGATCACCTGTTTTGAAAATGGGAACAATTTGGGCTATCTTCCAATCGTCAGGAATGTTTCCGGTGTCTAAAGATTGGGTAAATATTAGGTGTAGTATCTGGCTTGATAATGATAGAGTGTTTTTAAGTAGTTTACTGTTTATTTGGTCACATCCTGCAGATGATGACAGCTTGAGTGAACTGATTAATTTGGAGATTCCTTCGGGGCTAATTTGAATTTCCGGCATTTCTTTTTGACTATTGGTTTGCAAAACGTTGGGTGTAGAATTGCTGACAGGCGAAAACACAGATGAGAAGTAGTCATTTAAAAGTTTTGCGCATTGATTAGTATCAGCTGGTTTGCCATCAGGTCCTACAAGATCAAAACGATTAGATTTATGTTTAGGGGAGAGGATACGCCAGAATTTGGTGGGATTTGTTTTGAGAATGGATAGCAAGTCAACAGAGAAAAATTTATCTTTCGCAGCACTCAATTCATTTAAATATTTACTCGCGCAGGCGTGGTATCTTTCCCATGCTTCTTGTTTTTGGCTTAGTTTAGCGGAACGATAAAGCCGTTTTTTCCTACTAAGAAGGTGCTTCAAGTTTTTGTTAAACCAAATATTGTTGGAATCTGATTTGACGACAATGGTTGGGATGTACTTATTTTTTAGTCGCAACATTGTTGACTTGTAACTTTCCCAGTTTTCGTGAACTGTGTTGGTTAGATAAGAACCTAGGAAGTCGGTGAAAAAGAATGAAAGTTCCTTATTTATGGAATCGAAATTACCTCGCTTATAGTCAGTGATTAATTTTTTCGTAGGTGATCGCCTGTTGGAATGTAATGACGTGCAAATGTGCAGAAACATGTGATCGCTGAGGCCCGGAAGCAGAGTTACACTGTGAATGTTGTCTGGGCAAGATGTCAGTAACAGGTCAAGAGTGTGAGTACCTCTTGTGGGGTGTGTGTGATGGTTTGATGCAGGTTGAAGTCTAGTGTTAAGTCAAGAAACTGTTTCGATTCTTTGGAAGGTGAATGACTAGATACAGAGAGGGAAGCCCAGTTTATATGTGGATAGTTAAAATCACCGAACAGAAAGATGTTCGAATTCAAATATGTGTTTTTAATCGTCGTTAATGCGTCATGAAGGGAGTCACAGAAGGATGAATCGCTGTCTGGTGGCCTGTAGCAAATGCCCAATATTTCTTTCAATCCGAAGTTGTGCACGCATACCCAGGTTAGTTCTAGTTTGGTGTCGTGACAGATGAGTGATGATGATAGGGTGTTTCGGATGGCGATAAGCACTCCTCCGCCCCTCCGTCCGCGCCGATCACGACGATAAAGAACGTAGTTCCCGTTTGAAGGGAGGATTTCAGTATCTTTCACGCCTTCGTGTAGCCACGTTTCTGTTAGTAGGACCATGTCAGCACCAGTGTCGTCGATAAGGCTGTGCAGTTTATCTCGCTTTGGTAAAATGCTCCGTATGTTAGTGAGGACGATATTGAGATGCTTGGAACGTGAAGGGTGGGGGGGGGATTTGGTGGCGTAGCATGTTTTGCGGGGTGTCAATCGGTGCTTTGTGATGGTTTGTAGGAGAGGTGCTCGGATTGAGCACGACCAGCTGGCTGTTTTGCAGACTCAATTACGCTATCAGACACAGGGTCGTACACATAGCATTTATGCCCTACATGAAGCTTGTCATCGTTAAGCTTGAATGCGCATTTTTTAGGCCGAATAAACTGTATCAATTTAGAGCGAGCGAGACGTGTGGCAAAAGCAAAATCTTCTCTGATGGCGTAACTTGTATCTTTCAGTTTGAGACCGCAGGCTAGGATGGTGTCTTTGGTTTTAAAGTGTGCTAATTTAACAATGATAGGACGTTTTTTTTTCAGCATTAAATTTACCTAAACGGTGGGCACGCTCGATGCTGGTGGGGTCTATCTCGATGTCAAGTTCATTCGAACAGAATGACAAGACTTGTGTTTCAGATTCTGCCCAGGATTCATTTTCAGTGTCTTCAAGGCCTAGGAAGAGCAAATTGTTTCGTCGCATTCGATTACTGGTATCAATACTTGCGGCCTTTAAGACTGCTATTTCATGTTTAAGTTCGCCTGTTTCGTTCAGGTTGGTGTGTATGCTCAGGTTCTGTTGGGATGTTTCCAGCGCAAGCACGCGGTTTGTTAGTGAGGATATTAACTTTTCATGGGTTATTTGGGTAGTACGTAGCTGTTTCAGCTCAGTACTGAAGGCTGCGTGTTGTTCCTCAAGGCGCTGCAGAGCGTCCAGGATAGCTTTATCATCCTTCTTGGGAGGGCCTGGGTTAAGTTCCACATCACCTGACAGCAAGAGCAATAATCGCGACAACATTCCAAGCGCCAGCATATCACAACTAAGACGCATAACACCACGCCAGTCGACAAAATTGGGGCACGACACCGCGACAAGGCAGCGGTTGCTACTTCGGTATTCTTTACAAGGTAAGTAACCAACCTGGAACAGGAGGATGGCCGTAAACATGGTGCAGCGAACGGTGTCGGGCCCCAAGTGGCTGGCGCAGCCACTTTGCTTAAGTAGTGCCCGATCCGGTCTTGTGACTGGTGACGTTGGCGATGCGGTACGTTGCCAGGCGAAGTGCTGTATTCGGGCTGGATTTGAGTTCGCGGCGACTGGAGGGGGTTCTAGCCAAGGCGGGTTCCACTTTTTAGCTCCACTCAGGGTGAAGGCGGTAGTTGAAGGCTGGTAATCCGAGGATGGGCACGCACTGGAAGGCAGCCAGCACGTCAGCATCTGGAACAGGAGGATGGCCGTAAACATGGTGCAGCGAACGGTGTCGGGCCCCCCTCTGATCGTTAATATTCTATACAATACACAATCAACCACAAAAAGACGCATGCATGAAGAAATACCTGAAAAGATGTAATTCATGTAAGTTATGAACAATAAAGGGCCCAAGACGGATCCCTGAGGCACCCCTGAGTTGCAGGAATCTCATGCGACTGCTTTCCGTTGACGACAACACACTGGCGCCTAATGCTCAAATATTCTTTTATCCACCTAATAACGTTTTCATTTATGTTGTACCAGGACAATGTTTGTATTAATAAGGAATGTGATACAACGTCAAAGGCCTTCCTAAAATCTAGAAATATACAGTCCACATAATTTCCTTTTTCTAAGGTACTTGAAATGTCATGTACCAATTCGGTAAGCTGGGTGACAAATGAGTAACCACTGCGAAAGCCATGCTGATGGGTATTTAATAATGAGTGTGTACTTGGATGATCCATAATATCAGTAAAAAAAACACGTGTTCTAAAACTTTACACGTCACACTCGTCAAAGACACTGGCCGATAATTTGAAACAACATTGCTAGGTCCCGGTTTATGTATACGTACAACATTTGCAAGCTTCCATTCTTCAGGCAAAGAGCCGTCTTGTAATGACTTAGTGAAAAGAATTTGCAGGTACCTTCACAAAGAAAGAGCGCAAGTAGAGAGCAGGACCATGGGTAAGCTGTCCGGTCCGGTGGCACTGTTTTAATTTAAGCGTTTTAAGAGCGACACAATTCCTGGCTGGTCGAAATCAAAAACTTGTAGCAACATAGCATAGTTGGTATTGCATCTTAAGGAACGAAACAGCGCAACTAAAGCGAAGGACCAGAAAAGGAGATACACGGTCAAGCGCTTGTCCGTGTATCTCCTTTTTTGGTCCTTCGTTTTAGTTGCGCTGTTTCGTTCCTTAAGTCGAAATCAATATTTACCATAGGTTCGGTACGGATAAAGTCCGGGCGAAAATCGGCAGGGCTATGGCTGACTCAATAATGGTCGCGTTTGGGCGAGTTGGTTTTCCATGCTGAACGTAAAAGCGCAAAAAACAAGGACACAGAATAAGACGTGTTGTCTGTCTTATTCTGTGTCCTTGTTTTCGCGCTTTTACGTTCAGCTATGGTTGACCGCAGCAGAAAACAGCGAGCTGAAAAACGTGTTAAAGTACTTGGCTTTCTCCAGATTAACGTGGAGACTTACGAAAAGGGTTCAGCTTAAGTTACGGACAGCACAGCGAGCCATGGAAAAGAAAATGATAGGTGTAGCGTTAAGAGACCGGAAGTGGGCAGAGCGGGTGAGGGAACAAAAGCGTGTTAATGACATCCTAGTCGAAATCAAGAGGCAGAAATGGGCTTGGGCTGGGTATGTACTGCGAACGCAAGACAACCGCTGGTCCTTGAGGGTAACGGAGTTGATTCCAAGAGAAGGCAAGCGTAGCAGGGGGCGCAGAAGGTTAGGGGGGCGGATGGCATTAGGAAGTTTGCAGGCATAGGGTGGGCGCAGCTGGCAAAGGACAGGGTTAATTGGAGAGACATGGGAGAGGCCTTTGCCCTGCAGTGGGTGTAGTCAGGCAGATGATGATGATGAGATTATCGCGAACGATAATTACGTTGTGATCGAGTGATGGGATAGACAATTCATCCTTTAAGTTTCTTTTAATATACTGCCAAAATTATTTAGGGAAATCCTGGATACGCAAGTCGAAAGACTTAAAGTAGGCAAATTTAGCCTCTTTGACCGAAGAATTCATATCTTTAGTTATATTTTTAACTGATCCACGTTTCCTTGTGACGGATTTCTTTTGAAGCGTGCGTATAGCTTTTGCCTCTTTTCAACGACTCTGCGCACGGCTTTTGTAAACCACGGCTTACTTTTGCTGCGACGTTTCGTCATCACCCATGACGGCCCATATCGTTCACGTAATCATAAAGTTTATCTTTCAGTGTGCGCCACAGTTCATCAACGCTAAGTGATTCAGAGAATGTTTCGTACACACCGACATAGTATTCAAATTCCCGGGCTATCTCGAGGAAATTTGCTTTTCGATAACGTATATACGCTGATTGCCACAGTCTTCAAGTTTAACGTACTGAAAGTTCATTTCCACTAAAACAACTGTGATCACTGATATCGGGCAATATAAGAGTAGAATTAGCTGCCGATGGTTAGTTAGTCAATAATAAATCCAAAACTTTATTGCCTCGAGTTGGCTGCGGCACTAATTGAGATAAACTGAAAAAATTGCATAGATTTAACACTTCTTTGACTGATGCAGTACTGACTCCAGACGGAACACTTCCTGAGGTCCAGTCTATTTCAGGGGTGTTAATATCACCTCCGGGGATCCGCTAGGTGGCGCCGCCCTGTTTAGCTTGCTGCCTATCGAGCTCCGCTTTCACCTGCCCCTGGCCTAATCCAGGGCTTCGCCCGCCCCTGGATTTCCTCTCCATCGTTTCCGGAAGGCTTCCGAAGCACGTGGATACCATCGGCATCACGGCCCGCTGCCGGGCTGGCCCTTCAAGCGCCTCCAAAAGTCAGAAGCGGCGCGGCGCCTCGCTAACCCTAACGCGCCGCGCCTGCACCTCTGCAATGCAGCGTCTCACGAAGCCCCTGCAGCCCAGACCCACTGATGCCGCCACCGCGGGGCCTACTCCAACCGCCCACGCCGCCGCGCAAAATCCTGTCGCAACCAACACTGTGAGCGACGCTGGGAGCTCCGGATCGACGGCCGCGGCGCAGCCGGCAGCGTTCGTCGTCGCCGCAGCGTCCACTGCTCGCCAACTCCACGCTCTAAGAGACGTCAACACCTTTGGGCCCATAGACGCGTCGCAGCCGCCTGCGTTCGTCGACGCCGCCGGTGCCGCCGCGCCTACACCAGCCACATTACCCGCTGACACCAAGACCTGCAGCCCGGCACCAGCGTCGCAGATTGCGCCCCAGGCTGACGATTCGTCGGCAGACATGGACTTCATGGCGTCCCCGGTAGACGACACTTCATCCCCGGAAATCGGCTGGAGCACCATCGGTGCCAGCCGTAAGCCTGCTTCCGCCACCCGACCCCGCTCCGAGCTCATCACTGTTGGCATACAACTCCCTCCTGGTACCCTCAATCCCAAGCTGCCTCTCTACGACGTGCTCGCCGCAGTCACCTCCGCTGCCCAACTTTCCTCCAAGACCAGTGCAGACATCACCCTTCAGGCCAAGCCAGCCCAAAGCCTTGTGTTTTTAAAAACTCATTCTCCTCTCACCGCCCACCTCCTACTTTCTATCACGCACCTTCACCTTCACGGTAAGCCTGTCAGCATCAAAACTTATTCCCCCCATCCTCCCATCTCATGCCTCGGCGTCATCCATAACGCCGGTGGCCACTTCACTCCTGATGAGCTCATGCATGAACTAGAATCTTTCAAAACAGATATTCTCGCTGCTCGCATGATGGGATCCACTCAATCAGTGCTCATAACGTTCGCTGGTACCGTCATCCCCCACTTTGTATATTTCAAACGCGTTGCCTTCCGGTGCCGTGCTCATAAACCTAAGCCTCCCACCTGCACCCGTTGTCTCACTCTAGGCCACCGCGCCCACCAATGCCCCCAGCACAGCGTTCCGGCAAAGTGCCGTCGCTGTGCTGCTCCTCTACCCGCTGACCCTTCCGCTCATGTGTGTGCCCAGCCCTGGTGCGTTCATTGCCAGGTGAATACCCACCCCTCCCTCGACCCCACTTGCCCCTTCCTCCTTGCTAAACAACGCGAGTGTGCTAAAGCTGCATACCTCCGACGCCTAGCTTTGCGCCGGGCCACTCAACCCACCACCCCCTCCTCCTCCTCCTCGTCCTCCTCCTCTAATCATGAATATCCATCAGCTCCGATCACGTCACCACCAGGCTCCTTCGCCGCCATAGTTAAAGGATCCTCGGTGCCAGCGTCCCTCTCTTCCACTACACCACCCTCTCCATCCTTGACTGACGCGAGCCGCTCCTTCGACCTCCGGCTAGCAATGCTCGAACGCCAGCAGCGAGAGCAGCAGCGCATTTCCCACGATCTACAACAGCAGATACATGCCTTGACTCAAACCCTCCAGACAACCACCTCCTCTCTTACCTCCCAGCTTAGCAAGCTAAATGAGCACCTTGCCACGTTCCCCACTCCCTCCTCCAGAGCCCAGGTCGCCCCTTTGGCTGACCTTGTCGAAACCACCACACAGGCACATCACACTCGCTTGGTTCAGCTGGAAACTTCGGTTCTCCAGATTCTTACCACCCTCCAAGCACAATCAAAGCAATTGGAATCTTTCACATCTATGCTCCAATCCGTCCATGAGTCACTGCCCCCGGCAAAAAAGAAGGAACGCGTACCATCGCGTTCCTCTCCACTCTCATAATGGCGTTTGGCGAGGACCTCGAAATTGTGCAGTGGAACTGCCGAAATCTTTGTCACAATAAGACCCCCCTCCACCAGTACCTACTCACCCGCCCCTCTCTGCCTCATTTTCTCCTTCTCCAGGAGACCCGGACGGCCCGCAATGTCCCAGGCTACCGCGCCTACCATGCCACTACGGCCACGCCACTTGCGTCTATTTATGTACGCAGTGACGTGCTCGTAGAGCAAATTGACATCCCCTCCACCCTCCTTAAATATTTAGTTTGTGTGGTTTATTACCACCCTTCTTCCGGCATCTCACTCGTCCTTTTGTCTTTTTACAACCCCCCTGTCACTTCCTCTTTATTCTCTGCTTTGGGCAAATTCCTTCACTCTCTTCCTTCTACCTCCCATCTCCTCTTTGGTGGTGACTTTAATGCCCCTCACACACTCTGGGGCTACCCACAAACCCTCAAACCCGGCCGCCTCCTGCACTGTCTGGCCCAGGAACGCCACCTCACCCTTCTTAATACTCCTGGCTCTCCTACTCGAGCGGGCATTGCCTCACAACGCTCCACGACACCCGACCTCACTTTCTCTCGGGGTTCACTTTCCTTTCACTGGCAGGTGACAGCCGAAACTCTTCTAAGTGACCACTTTCTCATTCATATCACCACCTCTCTTTCCCACATCCCTCGCTGTCATCCGGTTATTCACACTGACTGGCATGCTTTTCGCACAAATCTCGCCTCCGACTCCTTTCAATCCTACGACGACTGGACGTCGCGCATCTCTGCAGCGCTCACGTCCAGTAGCCGTCGCGTTCGCTCTCGTTACCCAATCCAGGACCCAGATCCACACCTTATCCGTTTATGGCGTCGCCGTAAACGTCTTCAACGCTCCTTTCGCTCCCAACCACACAATGCCCAACTTTCCTCCCGGATCACTGCTCTGCGGGCTGAGATCGTCGCCCACTGCGCCTCCCTCGAGCATTCTCGTTGGAGTGCTCTTTGTGATGGCCTTGATTCTGCATTGCACTCGCGATCCGCATGGTCTCTCTTTAAATCCCTCCTTGGCAGTAAGCCTGCCCTTGCTCCCACTCTAGCTAAAGCCCTCACTCAGGGGACTCCCTCCGAAGTTTTTGATCAACTCGCCTCTCTCTACCTCCCGCCCCCTCTGGCACCCTCCTACCCGGTGTACTCAGGTGGACCTAACCCCGATCTGGACCAATTCTTCACTCTCCGGGAGCTCGAATCTGCTCTGGCTGCTAATTCTACACGCTCGGCTCCCGGTGAGGATGCCATTACATACACCACACTTCGTAACCTTCCTGACTGCGCCAAAGAATTCCTCCTTCAAACCTACAATGAGGCCTGGGAGAGCGGCTGCTTGCCGAGCTCCTGGACATCCTCCCTTATTTCTATGATTCCAAAGCCGGGCAAACCTCCCTCTCTCTCTAACCTCCGCCCAATCTCCCTGACGTCGTGCGTTGGTAAGACCCTTGAGCGAATGGCTCTGACTCGCCTCTCTGATTTTCTTGAGGCACGGGAGTTCTTCCCCCATTCTCTCATTGGCTTCCGACGCCGCGTCTGTGCACAGGACATGTTTCTGATTCTCCAGCAAACGTTTCTGTCCCCTACACCCACTCAAATTTACGCACTTGTGACTGTCGATGTTCGCAAGGCCTTTGACGGTGTTTGCCACGATCACATCCTTTCTCAACTCGCCTCTTTGGATTGTGGCTCCCGCATGTACTCCTATATCCGCTCATTCCTCTCTAAACGTGTGGCTCGCTTTCGAGTAGATACCCACTTGTCTAACCCACACCACCTCACCCGTGGCACTCCTCAAGGTGCTGTTCTCTCTCCTACCCTTTTCAATCTCGCTATGGCCCCTCTCGCCTCCCAGCTAGCTGAAATTCCCGACCTGCATCATATATTTTACGCCGATGACATCACTCTCTGGTGTTCATCTGGCTCTCCCGGTCACGTACAGGACACCCTGCAACGTGGCCTAGATCTCATCGACTCCTTTCTCACCACCGCTGGCCTCTCTCCTGCTCCTGAGAAATCCGAGCTTCTCCTTCTCAACCATTCCTCCTACCAGCGCTCACACAACCACTTCGTCTCTCTCCACCTTTCTGGCTCTCCCATTCCTGTCGTCACACAGTGCAAAGTTCTTGGCTTCCCTTTGCATGCGGCTAAGAATGTGCAAGCCCTCCACCGCGCTGTCACCACCTGCCACTCTGTAACTCACCTCCTGCGGCGCGTGGTCACTCGACGCTCAGGTCTCCACGAGGCTCACGCGTGCCGCGTTGCCCACGCGCTGGCCCTCAACAAAGTCTTGTACTTTGCACCCTACGCTTCCTTCAATCAGACTCAACTTAACGCTCTCGAGACTGCCCTTGTGGGCCTCTACAAGGCAGCCCTCAACCTCCCTATCACTACCTCTACCACTAAGCTCTTTGCCACAGGCCTCTTCCATCCTCTTCGTTCTCTTATCAGTCTCCATCGTGACTCACAACTTGCCCGGCTTTCCCTTACCTGTCAGGGTCAGTGGGGATTGACTCAAGCGGGTATCTCGCCCATTCCAATCTCCCCGTTTACCTCTCCTATTCCCACCCCCGCTCCCAATCTTCGTATCCTTCCCCTCCTGGCCAACATGTCCCCCGTCCTGCACGCCGGACGTCGTCATGCGGCCGCACAGCACCATTCCCCTCTCTTTGATACCCAGGGTGTAGCTTACACGGATGCCTCCTTCGTGGCTCCTCGAGGTTCCTGCGGCTACGCCCTGTACCATCCACACCTCCCTTCTCCTGAAACCCACACCAGCGGGCCGTATCTACACCCTCCAGACGCATTGTCCCTCGAGGTCCTCGCCATTGCGCATGCCCTCCAGTCATTTGCCCTCCTTCCCTCTCTCCAAGAGTACACAGTCTATTCAGACTCACAAGCCGCTATACACCACATACAGAAACGCACCCTGACCCCTTCTCTCCAACAGGAGGTCGAGCGAGCGGTCTCCGCACTGCAGCCTTCCATCGTTTTCCTCCGCTGGGTCCCTGGGCATTCAGGGATTGACGGCAATGAGCTGGCCCATCAGCTCGCCCGCGACACACTTTTCCGGGCACCGTTGATCCCCTGGCCCAAGCCCTCGGAGGACGGTGGGAGGCTCACCCTTCGCCGCACCATAAAAGAGGTCTACCTTGAGCTCCGCCTCGACAAACGCCTTTACCCTCCTCCTCATCCATCACTCACGGTGCCGGAGTCTCGCCTTCTTCGGCACATTCAGATGAATGCAGTTATCACCCCGTCCCGCCTCTTCCTCTATCGCTATCGATCGGACCCTTCCTGTCCCAAATGCCCCTGCATCTATGCGGACCTGGCCCATTGCCTCTTCTATTGCCCGGCTGCTCAGCAGTCGGGTTCCTTCCCCCCACCCTTTCTATCCATCACCACCTGGCTCGACTGGCTTGGCGCTGAAGGGGAAGAAGAACAGCGGCTTCTGGTCGCCCAGGCGGTCGACATGCTCGGCCTATAAATTATGGTCGAATAAAAGTCTTTACTACTACTACTATCACCTCCAATAACTAAACAGTCAGTTTTAACAGTTTTAATCATGTCATTTAGATCGCTCGTTGCTTTAAGCTGACTTCCAGGTGGCCTATAAAACGAGCATACGGATAGCAATTTACCATTTAGAAGTCTAATTTGAGCCCATACAGCCTCAGTTGTTCCACCATCGATTTCCATCTTACGAGAACTAACCGAGACGTCTACCAGAATAAATACGCCTCCACCGGGACTTTCCCGATCATATAGATAGCTGATGTAATTACCGGGAAAAACTTCGGTATTGATGACATCACGATCCAGCCAAGATTCACATCCGATCACAACGGACGGTCTCGTCATGTTAATTAGACCACGTAGCTTGTCGACTTTATTCTTAATACTTCTGCAATTTATAACTAGAAATGACAAAACAGACTGTTCCGGCTTAGCTTGTCAAGTAGCCCGAACTACCTGGCCCTGCGATTCGTCATATGTGTATTTCACGCTATCAAGTAAGGGACGGCGTACTTCAGAAGAGTAAGAAGCGTAAAGGATTGGGCAAGTTGGTCAGACATGCTTAACAGAATAATGGCGCAGATCAAGTGACAGGATAGCAGGAGAGTACAAACACAAGAAGCACAAGAATACAAACAAAGAAGCGCTTTGCCGTAGGTACCCTTATGAGATTTGGCGTAATCCCACAGCATTTTCTTTTTGTTTCGTAGTGGTTCCGAGAAGTCCTCTGAAATGCTAGTAGAACTTCTTTTCAATTTCCTTGGATTTGAGAGAACAGCGTCTTTCTCTTTGAATGAACTAAAATTAACAATTATTGGGCAAGTTTCCTGTGAGCTGAACCATCCTAGGCGATAGGCTCTTTCGATCCCGGGGTCTATTCCCAGAATAGACCTACACAAGCCTAGGACAAGTTTTTCAGAAATTTAAAAGAACGTCTTGCTGGGCAAGTTGGTAACTGTACATCTTCGGTTACAGGCGCGAAAATAGACAACACAAGGCATAAAGACGGGACGGAGCGCCACTAACAACTGATCTATTTGAAGGCAACATGGACATATATACACCATCTTACACGCAAGGAATACTATCATCTTCAAAGTTGATATGATAGCGAACGAGTGAAACAGTTGCACTCAGCCTTATACAAAGATATGGACGTGTCACTGACGCACATGCTTCCTTTATTTGCAATGAAAAATGTTTTTATTAATTCTCTGGCTTTTGCATCTGTTCTTTTTGATAAAATTCGCGCACCAGAAAAACATGGCTCACAAGTGCGTGACGAGCTACACCCTATATGATTAGGCATATTTTGGCCTTCTTTACCTTGCTCAACGTTTCTTTTCTGTTCCCTGGTTCGCTCGTTAACGCAGCGCCCAGTTTGACCCATATAGGAGCGGCCGCAGGAGAGGAGAATTTCGCAGACAACACCTTCGGCGCACTTCATGAACGATCGCCCATGTTTGGTGCCAGACCCTCTCGTTTCTTTTTGTTCTCTTTAAATACGAGAGCAAAGGCTTTCGAGGTTCCCTGGGGCTGAAAAAACAAGCGGCACACCATGCCTGCTCGCGACCTTTTTCAAGTTGTGGGCTAACTTGTGCACGCAGGGCACCACCACAGGTGGCACCATCTGTTCTCGAGGGACATCTTCCTCAGCTCTCACAGCCTTTCTCATCTTCTGAAGCAGTCTTTCAGCGACCGCCGTTACGAGCCAACCAGGGAACCCAGCTAATGACAGCCTGGCCATTTGGTTTTGAAAACTTACTTGCATCTAGGGAAGGACGATTCGAGACAAAGTGAAGCAATTCCCCTGTAAATTAGCTTGGAATGAACGGAGTCATATGGCAGAAGCCCCTTTTTGGCACGCGGAGCATATTCCTAACAAACCTGTTCCTCACAAAACTCAATACTAAGATCTAAAAACTGTATAGTCCAAGGTTCGACGGAACACCGTCTGGTCAGGGCGAAGCATGATTTATTCACAAATAAAAATTGGGTCACTGACCAAGTCGAAAGATGAAAAATGACGTTTTTAGGGATTCTAGATGAAGTCTTGCAGATAGGTTTCTTTCCGTCGCCAAGATTTCCACCTCATCCCAGCCAATCTCGTGGCCAGTGGACAGCACGTGCTCTGCAACTGCATTTTTTGCTGCGCGCTTGTTTCTGACGTCGCCCTGGTGCTCCTTCATGCGCCGCTGGAGTTCCCGGTTTCCCCAATGTAGACGGAGGGGCAGTAGCTGCAAGGGATCAAGAATTCGCAAGACTTTATTGAAAAAGTCAAGGATGTCGTCCTCGAAGAAAGCGATGTGCTCGTGTCCTTTGATGTATGTTCCCTGTTCACAAGTGTCCCGGTCGATCTTGCTGTGGAAACCTGCAAGGAGCTCATAAAAAGCGACCCCTCATTTCCCGATCGCACGCCGTTGAACGTCAGCGAGATCAGCGAATTGCTTCATTTCTGCTTAGCCAATACGTATTTTTCTTACAACGGCACAGTGTACAAGCAGATCTTCGGAACCGCAATGGGAGCGTCCATTTCAGTCACGGCTGCCAACCTGACAATGGAGTCTATTGAACAGAAAGCCCTGAACTCGTTCTCACATCGTCCAAAGGTGTTTCTGAGGTATGTTGATGACTGCTTTTGCATTTTAAACAAGCAGCACATTCACAGCTTCCATGAACACCTGAATGCCGTAGAGCCATCCATAAATTTCACTTTGGAACAGGAAGCGAACGGCATGATCCCGTTCTTGGATGTGCTCGTCAAACGTGATGCGCATCGGTTAGCCTTCAGCGTCTTCCGAAAAGCAACGCACACGGGGAGATACCTGGATTTTGATTCCGCTCATCCTACGGCTCACAAGCGTTCAGTGGTTGCGTCACTTGTCAACCGTGCTAAAAACATCTGTTCCGACCCGGTCAGCCTTGGCAACGAGATGAAGCTTATACAGCACGATCTTGAGCGAAACGGCTACCCTAGAAATTTTACCAGCAAAGTCACCAAGAAAGCCACCTACACACGAGGAGCACAACAGCTGACAAAAAAGATAAAACGTGCTGCGATTCCCTACGTGCGTCAGATCAGCGAGGTCCTTTCTAGGATTTTCCGTAAACACGAAGTGCACATTGCACACGTGCCAACTAGCAAACTGCGAGCCGATGTGGTCAACGTGAAGGACCCGCTACCACGTGCCAAGTTCCCTGGCGTTGTTTATAGGATCCCTTGCAGCGACTGCCCCTCCGTCTACATTGGGGAAACCGGGAACTTCCAGCTGCGCATGAAGGAGCACCAGGGCGACGTCAGAAACAAGCGCGCAGCAAAAAATGCAGTTGCAGAGCACGTGCTGTCCACTGGCCACGAGATTGGCTGGGATGAGGTGGAAATCTTGGCGACGGAAAGAAACCTATCTGCAAGACTTCATCTAGAATCCCTAATCATCCAGACAACGGCCAACACGCTAAACAAGAATCAGGGCACGCTACATCCTATCTACGTGAAAAGACTGCAGAAGATTCTGAAGCGTATATAACCATTCCTTCTTCTGTGACAGCCTCATTGTGAACAAGGGCCCCGTATGGGACCCGAAACGTCATTTTTCATCTTTCGACTTGGTCAGTGACCCAATTTTTATTTGTGAATAAATCTAAAAACTGTAAAACATTACCTTCAGGTACTTCACAAGTAAAACTTAAGCCATTTCCATGTGTAATTACGGATATAACACCGCGCACATTTTCTTCGATGTTAAAACTTCCGTCGTTTTACAAAAATGATTAAAAAATCGTCCACCTATCTGAACACTTTAAGGACGTTGCTAGCTGTTAAAACCTGGTGCAAAACTTGGTCCATTTGAGAAAAAAAAGAAAAAGAAATCTATATCTTTGTATAAGGCTGAGAGCAACTTTTTCACTCATTCGATATCGCTATCATATCAACTTTGAAGATGATAGTATTCCTTGCGTGTAAGATTGTATATTTATGTCCATGTTGCCTTCAAATAGATCAGTTGTTAGTGGCGCTCCGTTCTGTCTTTCTGCTTTGTGTTGTGTCTGTTTTCGCGCCGGTAACCAAAGTTGTTTGCGACTCGTGTTCTTCATCGTCCTTAATGTCATAAAATAACAGATTGCACCGTCGAGATTGATTTTAAAGGTCGTCCACTTTCTTCACCAGAGTTTGCCGCTCAGACCGCTGCCTTTCACTACTCGTCCTACAGTCTTCAACAATGGCCCGCATTTCCTCGAGACCTGCAATTTATGCTTCTAAATTTGCCATGCGGACATTCAGATTCAACATAGCGGTTTTGTTTCTATGCAGATATCTCTCGATGGTTGCAAGTTTTTCCTTAATATCTGTTTGGCATTGCAAAAATTGCTGCAGGACCGTTTCGCCAGGACCTGGGTTAACCTCTGCGTCGCCACACAAAACAAGAAAAGGTAAAACGCAGCTCTTCGCAACAAAGAAAAACGATACCTCCTGCGTAACATGGGCCTGTGGGCTACAGAATGAGAAGAAACGCATGCATACACTACATGGGGTGGAAGCGGCAAAACGTACACAAAACATATATTGAAATACGTGTCACCAACCTGCACGAAGAGCAGTAAATGCGTGAGCGGCAATGCCATTTCGGTATTGACGGTTCAACGACCCAACAACGCAGTGTCGATTTCCGCCTTTTGTAGAGAGTAGTGGCATGGGCTGTAAATCCGTGGTGGGCTGGCTGGCACTGCACACTGCCCCCGAAATCGGCTGCGAGGCACACGCAATCGATGATGTCGACCGTGTTTGACACTTCACGACGAAAGCTGAAAAAGCCGGGCCATCGCTGCAGCGTTGACATCGAATAAATAAAGTTCTCGCGACTGGGAATCGAACATGCGGCGGCACGAACAGGTCAGCCTCTCTGGCCACTGCACGAGCGATATATGCTGTCGCCGCACCCGAACACGTCTCGCGCTAAACTGCAACACAGTCGCGCGCTCTGCATAGAACATCGTCGCCTTCATCAACTTCCGTCAGCGGCGCTAAGAGATCAGATAAGCTTAACCTCTATCACAACTTAACCTTAATCTTAATCGTCGCCAGACGTGTCGACGACCCAGCAATGCAAAACCATATGTCAATTAGGCTAAACACAAAGTTTCGCACGTCTATACTCGGTTTAACTAAGTTAAAACTCGTCCATTTTTGTCAATTTTGATGAAACTTTTTCTACACATTAGTAATGTTTTCAAACCTACGCGCACTGCCCCTGCAGTGGCTGAGTGGCTATGGCGGTCGGTTGCTGGCCCGAAAGACGCGGGTTCGATCCCGGCCGCGGCGGTCGAATTTAGATGGAGGCGAAATTATACAGGTCCGTGTACTGTGCGATGTCAGTGCACGTTAAAGAACAACAGGAGGTCAAAATTTCCGCAGCCCTTCACTACGGCGTCTCTAGTAGCCTGAGTTGCTTTGAGACGTTAGACCCCCATAAACCAAACCAAACCAAACTTAAGCGCACGAAATTTCAGCTCTACATCATTGTATCTGATAACCCGCGGCCAAGCTGGGGAGCACGCCCCTCTCTGATGCACGCACTCGCCCTCTTACGCACCGAGTGCGCAATAAATATACTCGCCGTTCGTTCGCTCTTCCCTGGCTGCGTCCACGTTTCACTCTGGCCAGTCATGGAAAGACACAATCCCCACAGGTACTTTCTATACAAACACCTTGTGAAACACCTGCACACTGCACTAACTGTAGTTGAAGACTTTCAACATTCACAGCATTTCTGAGTGTCTGACGACTTTCTTAGATTTCTTGCGTGGTGCAGTTTGTGTTGCTTTCATTTTTTAGAAAGCAGTTGGCAGAGACGGGTCACAAATGATTACGCCGCGCGCACCAAATAACTACAATTTATACAGAGTCTACAAAAAGCAAGAATGCCATCGCATAAAGGGGATTTCTGCGAGTGCAACAAAAGAAACGGAGCCAAAATAGAGAAAACAGTCGGAAATAAGTAAGGTGCACACAGTGAGAGTCTAATCAGGGAGCTGGAAAGGACAACAACGATCGCACAGGCAGGACAAATCCTTGTCAAAAACAAAAAATTCGCACAGGCACATAAGAGTGGTTACTAGTGGGAATACGAAAGCGTTTACGGTTTACTGTTCATTGCACGAGCGCACACACAACCGGTCGCAGTGAAATACAGGAACGAAATGGCGAGCCGCGGGCAGCGTGTACCACAGCATGCGCCATTTCCGGTGGCGCGGTGTATGACGCCACACACGCGCGGTGTATGACGCCACACACGAACTAGCGTATGACATCACCCGGAAGCCTGTACCGCAAACAGTTGCACCACAGTTTTGATACGAAGTCGGGAAAGGCATACAGTTGAAGGTGCATATGTCGTCGGTTCGAATCCCTGTCACAAGCTAGCCTCGGTCTTGACTAGCAGATGTGAGATATATGCAACGAAAAACCGTATGACACCACCTGGAACGCTGTACGCCCCATGGTTGCGTCACAGTTTTGGTACGAATGTCGGGAAAACTGCCGCCAAATGAAGGTAGGGCAGTGGCGAGTAAACATAAACGAAGGAGTAGGATTGTCTCAAGTGGCGGTGTTCAGCTTGCCGTACGTGTCATACGGCCGCTCTATGACGTCACTTTCTTTGTCTGGCCATTCATTGCTGGGATTTGTTGTATCATCTACAAGTACATACACACACATCATCACCGTCACTATCTTCACTGCTGGGCAAAGGCTTCTCCCATGTCTCTCCAATTAGCCCTGTCCTGTGGTAGCTGCCACCCCGTATCTCCGCAATCGAGATAGAAAGATTGTTGCCAGGAAGAAAGAAAAGGAAAGTGCACAGGCCTGCTCACTGGCTCAAGACGAGCCACAATCGCTACCACGTGCAGATAGCAGGAGAGTTGAAAGATCGGATAGAAAGACAGAATAGTAAAGACGCGCTAAAGACAAGGCCGATCCCGGAGGTAGTGCAGTACCGGGCCAACCGGTGGCGGGAGTGAAGTATCCTTCAAACTCTCCGCCACATTTTCAAAAATAAGTCCCATTGGACCCGTAACAGATACTCCACGAGGTCCGGACATTTTTTCTCCGCAATCTCTGTATCTCCGCCCTAGTATATCCGCAAACCTAACTTTCTGCTGCCCCGTGCTGCGCTTGCCTTCTCTATTGGAATCGACTGTATTTCCATAAGGACCAGTGGTTGTCTTGCCTTTGCCTTACAGGCCCTGCCGAAGCCCAACCTCTCCTCTTCATTCCGACTAGATTGTCATCACCTCCTTTTGTTCCTTGACCCATGCACTCTGTCTTTCTGCCTGCCTTTTGACGCACACGTTTTTATTTCCATAGCTCGCTGCGTTGTCCTTAACTTAAGCTGAACCCTTTCGTTAGCCTCCATGTTTCTGCCCCGTAGGATAGTGCCGGTAAGATATAGCCGCTATATATATATATATATATATATATATATATATATATATATATATATATATATATATATATATATATATATATATATATATATATATTTAGGGATATTGGTAAACTTTCATTCATGGTCTGACTGAACTTACCAAATGTGCTTCACCCCATTCTTATCCTTTTTTTTATTTTTGTCGTGTGATTCGGGTCGGCGGTCACTACCTGCCCTAAGCAGACGTTTTCTGTGAACCCTTACTGCACATCGCTACCAACCGTAAACGACTGTTCTCTTCCGAGACTTTTGAACATTACTTTAGTTCTGTGCATATTAATTTTTAGACCCACCATTCTAGTTTGCCTGTCTACCTCACTGAACATGCTTTGCAGTCCATCTCCTGAGTGACTCAGGAAGGCAAAATATCAGCGACTTGCAGATCACTAAGGTAATCTCCATTAACTCTTATCCCCAACAGTTGCCAATGCAGGCCTCTGTATACCTCATGCACGAAGAAAAAATTTGGAGGACGCTTAAGCTTCGTCCTCAAGAGTGAGATGCGACAGCCTGTTGCAGCGCTGCCAAGGCGTCCACGGAACGCCAACGCCCGTTCGGCGCGACGCGTGGCCCGTTGGACAATTTAAGGAAAGGACGCCTGTCTCACATATCTCGGTGGACACCCGAAGCAGGCCGTAAGGAAAGGACATTGAAGTGAAAATTGGTTTTAAGGAAAGAAAATGACAATATAATGGTGGTGGTGGTAGTGGTTTTATTAAAAATAATAGTAATAAGGAAGGAAAAGATTTTTGCTAGCCCCGGCATCTGCCATCGATACTGAAGCACCTGAGCTGGGGCAGCGGAAATAAAGGACAGCAGGCAGAATGGAGAAATGAAATGAAAGAGGTGAGGGGACAGGAATAGAGGACAGGGGGAGAAGTAATATGTACAAACTATTTACACAATAAGTAATATGTCCAGGTTGTGCGCGTGATTAGTTCAGTTTAGAGGAATTAAATCACACACGCGCACAGAACTGTGTAGGTTACAACTGGAGTGGGGCGTCCAGTTATTAATCGTTCAAGGTAGAACTCGCGGAGCGTTCGGTCACTGCGTGTAACTACCTGACGGAGAACAGACGGGACGTCAAGCCCGTGTGTTCGAGGAATGCACAGAGGCTCACCAAAGTTCGCTCACGAGTGCGCGCACTGCCCTGCGGCCACAATAGCGTCTTGATGGAGTCTGGTAGTATGCCCTGCGCCCTATAGGCCGCGAGCATATCGCGACGAGCATCGGCGAACGCGGAGCAGCGAAGGAGCAGATGTTCTAGTGTTTCCACTGCACCGCATCCGTCACACACATCACTCATCGCGATTCCGTGCCGCACCCGTCGTTCCCCGGGCCACACGCAGCCAATGCGCGCGCGGAGGATCATTGCACGTTGCGACCGTGTAAGTGCGCGACAGCCGGTGACACTGTCGATGCGCTCACCTCCCGCGATGCGTGGGTCGGGGTGCTGCTTTCGGAGATGGTCGTGAATGGCCGCACGCACGTCCTCCAGCGCAAGGGGCAGATCGCTGGCAGGTAGTTGGTGTGCAGCGGTCGCGAGGTCGTCAGCTTCTTCGTTGCCGGCGATGCCGCAGTGACCGGGCACCCACTGTGCACGCACGGCACAACCTCTCTGCGCGAGGCGCTCGATGCGCGAGCGAATTTCCCGCACTAGTGGGGTACCGCGGCCGTTAGATTGCAGGCGGCTGAGGGCGGCGCGGGAGTCGCACAGCAGAGCACTCCTGGGCGGCGGAGGGCCGAGGGTGAGCAGCAGGTCCAGCCCGAGCCGGATCCCCATCAACTCCGCCGTGGTGGAGGAGCCCAGGAAGGTTGCGTGTTGCTGGCTGTGCAGTCGCAGGGCGGGGATGGTGGCCGCCGCAGCAAGGGAGCAGCGGTCGCGGGCCACTGAGCCGTCGGTGTACACGAGGAGATGGTCCTGGAGCTCCTCGTGTATGACGGCTCTGGCCAGCTGCTGCACAGCGCAGAGGGGTGTGCTCCGCTTTCCCGCGATGCCGACGATCTCTCGCTGTACCTCCGAGGCAGCAGGCCAGGGCGCGCAGGAGCCGTAGGGGGGTGGGCCTTGGGTCAATTGCTCATACTCGAGCAGCGCCGCGCCCATTCGTGAGCGCGGGTGCGAGCGCATACGCTGCAGCAGCGAGCCGCCGTCCGGTGCGCGGTGAAGCCGGTCGATGTGATTCAGTGCCCTGCGCGCTGCTTGGAGCTCAAGGGGCCACGCTCCTGCCTCAGCCAACGTTGCGGCGCACTGCGAGTTTTTGGGCAGGCCTAGGCACACGCGCAGGGACTTGCGGTGCTGAAGCTCGAGCTTCTTCCAGCACGGCTTGCGCACCGTGACGAGCGGCAGCGCATAGAGCACCGCCCCCAAAGCTGCGGCATTGTACAGACGCAGCGCGGCTTGCTGGGAGATGCCCTGGCCTCGAGCGGTGAGCTTGTGCACGGCGGCGGTGATCCTCTTCATCTGCAGACAGGCCTTGGTCGCCGCGGGGCGGAAGGAAAGGCGCCAGTCGATGTCCAGGCCAAGGTACCGCACCGATTTACGCCAAGGAATCGGAGTCCCGTCCAGTGACAGTGGCGCAAGGTGCGCGCGCGAGCGCGAAACGCAGGCCATGGCCACCGATTTGTCCGCGCTCAGTGACAGACCAAGGCCGCGCAATCTGGCATCGATTGCGGTCAGGGCTCCCTGAAGGCACCCCCGCACGCGGAACGCCTCGCCCGGTGGTCCCCGGCACCACAGAGCTATGTCGTCTGCGTATATGGACATGTACACATGGTGTCGCCCGCTCGTGGGGAGGGAGGCCGGCACCACCGACATGGCCACATTAAACAGAAATGGTGATAGGACAGAGCCCTGCGGCACGCCCATGTCGACCGGGCGAGGCTTGGAGAGCTTACCCCCTACTCGTACGCGCATGGTGCGCCCGCTCAGGAAGCCATGAACGTATCGCAAAAGGCGCCCGCTCACACCGGCCCCCTCAAGCACCGCGAGAATTGGTGCGCGGTGAACGTTGTCAAAAGCGCCCGAGACGTCCAGCAGCAGCAGCAGCGCAACCTGGCCTGCTGCCCTGGCATGCTCCAGCGCTGTAACAACGTCCGATATAGAATCAGCCGTGCACCGCATCCCACGGAAACCCGTCTGCCGCTCGTCAAACAAATCAGCCTCCGCAGCCCGCTCGTTCAGACGCTGCAACGCCATATGCTCCATGAGCTTACCTGCCGCCGATGTTAATGCCACTGGCCGGTATCCGCTCAGCTCCGTAGGTGGGCGCCCTGCCTTTCGGATGGGACAAACGACCGCGGTTCGCCAATCCTCCGGAAGCTCCCCGCGTTCCCACACCAGGTTGATCTGCTGCAGGAGGATCTGTCGTTGCTGCGCATCCAGGTTTCGCAGCATTTGGTATGTCACCCCGTCCGGTCCGGGCGCCGAGCGGCGGCGGCAGCGCTGCAGCGCATTGTTCAATTCCGCCGCGGTGAACGGCGCATCACATGGACCTTCCGAGGCGACGGGCGAGGGACTGGCGTCGCTTCTGGGGCTCTCAGGAGCAGCTATGTTAGCGGCGTTTGCGGGGCTGGGCGGCGCGAACCGATCGGCAAACCGCTCTGCCAATTCTACAAAGCTGAGCCCGCTGGAGATTGCGAGGGCGGCCAGCGGTTGACGGTTTGCCTGTGGTTCGGTGATGCGCCGCAGGGTGTCAAACAGCCTCCGCGAGCTGACATCTTCCTCCATCCTTTGGCATAGTGAAGCCCACTGCCGGCGGTATAGCTTGTTGGCGTGGCGGCGCGCTGCTGCGTCCAAGCGGTTGTAGACAGTCCAGTCGGCGGCTCTGTCAGTCCGTCGCGCCCGTCGCTCTGCGCGATCTCTCTTCTCGCGCAGATTGAGCAGCTTCATATCAGGTGCGGGCTGCCCTGCCCTTACCTCTGCTCGTTGGGTGGCTGCGAGAGCGCTTCGGACTAGACTTGAAAAGAAATCTGCGCCAGTGGCCGCCGCCTCGTCGACCGCCCGCCTGAACGCACTCCAGTTGGTAATGGAGTAGGCACGTTTGGGACGCGCCTCCATCGCAGTGGGTTCAATTAGGATGGAGTAATGATCCGAGCCCCAGAGAGATGGTGATCGGCGCCATGTCGCCTCGATGCCTCTGGATGCGAAGGCAACGTCGATGCAGGAGCCGGTTGTTCCGCGTCGTCGAAAGGTGGGCTCGCCGGTGTTCAAGGGGGTGAGTCCCAGCTGCGTTGCTGCGTCGTGCAGGTCGTCTCCCCGCGCAGAGTGGCGCGCACTGCCCCACGCACTATGGTGGGCGTTAAAATCACCACAGATGATTTGGCGCGGGGCACAGCACGAAGACACAGCACGAAAACACAGCGCGTTCCACGCGACAGCTGGACGCACATAAACACTTGCCACCGACGTGTCAACACCACCGACGCGCACTGTCACCACCACGCACTCCTGGGCATCAGATGTCGCCGCCGCCGAGCCGACGAGGGTGTGCTGGACGTCCTGCCGCACGTATATCGCGCACCTTGATTTCCCGGGGCGATGAGATGTGACAGAACAGGGCACTGCAGCACAGGTGGGTTCCTCGCACGTGGTGGCTGAGTGATAGCCAATGTAGCCAGGTAGCCGCATCTGGGGCTCCCCTTCATGTGAACGTACGTACGTCTCCTGCAGCGCGATAACTTCCGGCGAATCCTGTGCGATGCGAACTCGCATTTCGGCGTACCGCGCCGCAAGTGAGCGCACGTTCCACTGCAGGATGGATGGTATGCGGGAGGGAGTCCGGCGGCTAGCCATCATGCTGGCTTATCTGTGCGGGAGCACCCGCTGCCTCTAAGCAAGCCCGGTGTCCATCGGTGCCCTCCGGGAAAAGTGCGCTGAGGGCGCGCAACGCCAGCTTTAGGCGCGCGATCTCCGCGTCCCGTGCGTCAGGGGGCTGGCCGTGAGAAGCGGCCGCAGGCTCGGGCCGCGCTGTACGGGACGCCGGGCAACCGGATCGCCGCTGCCGCTGCCGGCGCTGCCGTTGCTTCTGTGTCTGCTGCTGCTGCTGCTGCTGGGGTGTTCCCCTGACGACCTGCGCATAAGAAAGAGCGCGCGGCGTCTGCTGATGTTGCTGGGCTGGGGCCGCTGTCTCAGCCTGGACGACGGCTCGGACAACCCGCCTGGACATCGGGGCCATGGATGTGGCCATTAAAGTGGCCACGTGACGCTCTCGCTGCCAGTGCGGGCACGCTGGGTCAATGGCTGCATGCCGCCCCCCGCAGTTAATGCAGCGGGGCTTGCTCGCGCAGGTACCAGGCTCGTGTGGCCCGCCGCAGCGCGTGCATCGGGCAGGAGCACGACACACCTCAGTGGCATGCCCCAGGCTGGCGCACTTGGCACACTGGAGCGGCCGGGGACGGCAGGGGCGGACCGCGAGCCTGCGCTTGAATATGGTGATGAACGCCGGGGGTGTCGGCGCCGCAAAACGGAGAGCGAGTGTGCTGCCCGACAGAGACGCCGACACCATCGGTACCGTTGACTCCGCCGCCGCTAGCAGCTCCTCCGCCGTCCTGCGCCCGTCCACTCCGAAGACCAGGCCGGAGCTTTGATTCCGAGGAGGAGGCTCCTTGGCGCAGACCGGCACGCCGCGGATGACGGCCGTGGCTAGCAGGGCCTGGAGAGCATCGCTGCTCCCCGCGTCCACTGCCACCACATTCCGCCGCATGTTTACCCGGACGGCGAGAACGCCCGGGCGGGATCCGATCTCCTCGGCCAATTCCCAGCCCTGTTCCCTGGTGAAGGCGGTGCCCCGGTTCGCCGGCCGAAACAGCACCGTCCCCACCAGGCTGGACGGGACCTCCACGGCAGCCGCGGCTCGCGACAATATAATAATAATTGGTTTTTGGGGTAAGGAAATGGCGCAGTATCTGTCCCGTATAACGTTGGACACGTGAACCGCGACGTAAGGGAAGAGGTAAAGGAGGAAGTGAAAGAAGAAAGAAAGAAAGAGGTGCCGTAGTGGAGGGCTCCGGAATAATTTCGACCATCTGGGGTTCTTTAACGTGCGCTGACATCGCACAGCACACGGGCGTAGCGTTTTGCCTCCATAAAAACGCAGCCTCCGAGGTCGGGTTCGAACCCGGGAACTCCGGATCAGTAGCCGAGCTAATGCCTGTCTCACAATTCTCGGTGGACACCCGTACCGCGCCGTAAGGACAAAAAATCCCCCCTTACGGCGCGGTTCAGGTGTCCACCGAAATGCGCTAATTTGTAGCGGGAGCTACACTAGGCTACCAGTCGAGCATTTCGCGGCACAGGCCAGTTGAGCGCATGCGCTACCATGGCACATGCGGGAGGCCAGTTGTGCGCATGCGGTGTTACCATGGCAACCGGGAAGGAGGAGTGGGTGCGCCACGCGCTTTGTCGTTTCCCTCCCTCCTTTATCCTTTCCTTTATGCGCGGTTCTGGTGTCCACCGAGATATGTGAGACGATTACTGTGCTTTGCGCGCTCGCGGAGCCATCTGGCATGAAATCACACCGCGCGACTCGCCGCCGCCGCCGTTTGGTATGACATCACACCACGTTCATCACCCGAACAGCGCGTCGTCGCATGCGCAGCGTTGCGTATAAAAAGCGGATATGTAATCAACGGCTATATCGCAACACTTGATATGGGTGCAGAGGAGAGTCCAGCCGCTGCTAAACGGCGGTATAGAGAAGAGAACATTAACTCTTCCGATCCTGAGGTTGTCGTCTGGCAGTTGGCTACTCAACAAAGAGAGAATTAGCGTCAGAAGGCGAATAGAGCAGCAGAGATGCCCGAACCAAGAGAGGAACGCCTTGCCAAACGGAGTCGCCAGACTTCCGAGCGTAATAAACGCCGCATAACCGCCGAGATGCAGCCTTTGGAAGGTGTCAGTCAGCGGGAACCAACCGAAGAGGATGTGAATGCCCGTCGTGTGACTGATCACACCATTCGAATTTATGAAAATGCATCTGCGACCCGGACATTTCAAGCGGACATGTCTCTCATTGCTAAACATACAGTGCCAACAACAAGCTCAGCCAGGAAAACGTACCTACCGCTACGTATATCCTGGAATAGCGGAGCTACTGGAATTTTTTTCGCTCATGGCCAAAGACGTCGACGACCGGCTTTTCTGCGACACGAGCTCGTTAAAATTCCTGTGCGCCATGCACGACGAAAATTCACCGGAAATGTACTTCGCTACTCGCCTAATTGGAATATCTGTAATTTTCATGCTCGTAATTGAATCATGCGTGCTTACACACCTGAGAACATATTTCGAAGATAAGTTTCCTAGACATCTGTGCATTCACAGGACGCGCCTTCATTCCCTTCGAAGAGTCGAACAGTAGAAATTGACTATCAACCGGACTGGTTCCCGTTATTGACTTCTTGTCTTTTCTTGCCATGCACTGTTTTAGTTAATTTGTGTTAATACATGCATTTTAGTTGTGTGCGTTTTGTTTCCAGTTAACTTGCTCGGCTACTTTCTTGTTGCTTTGTAAATAATGTATATAGCAACTCAAGTAACACTTGTTGCTGGGCTAGTTGGTGCATAGTTCTATGCACAACGTTAGCGGAAAAATAAGACGCATTCACAAGAAAGGTGGACAAGACAAGGCGCGTTGTCTTGTCCACCTTTCTTGTGAATGCGTTTTATTTTCGCTAAATTTTTACATAGATGTATATAGCTCTTTCCTTTATACAAATGCGTTGGTTGGTTGTGAAACTTTATTTCCAGCGGATATAGAGGAGCGACATGAAGTCGCCCCCCGCTTAAACGGCGGCCGCTATCCCTTGGGCAGCGGCGGCGTCTTCAGCCAGCTGGAGGAGCTTGATCTGTATCCCCGGGTCGGGGCTGAGCAATAGAGCCTCCCAATGAGCAGAGTCGGTAATGAAGTGACTCGCTGGTAGGGACTGCGGGCAGTTCCAGATCATATGATTTAGATCGGCTTTCGCATCACAATTTTTGCATTTGTTTGAGTAGAGTCCTTCCGAATAGAAGCTACACAATTGGGGATTTGGATAGGTGTTAGTTTGAAGTTTACGCCAGGCTTTGGCCTGTTGCTTGGAGAGCGATTTATCTGCTGGGGGGAATCTCAGTCTTGCAAGCCTGTAGTGCTGCAGGATTTCTCTGTAAGAAAACAACCTGTCCTTGCCAGAGTATAGGGCGGGCGGGCTGCACGACCCAGCTCGGCGGGACAGTTCTCGAGCTAGGTTATGAGCCGCCTCATTACCAGCAAGGGAAGCATGAGCAGGCGTCCAGATTAGGCGAATGCGCCGCGTGGGCTGATAATTTAGCAGAATCCGTGCTGCTTGTGGGGAGATTCTTCCAAACGCGTAGATACGTATAGCCAATTTTGAGTCGCTGACAAAGGTTTCTGCCGAGGATCCCACAATGGCTAGAGCAATGGCTGTTTCTTCTCCAACATGTGTGTGCTGAGTGCGTATAGTGCCCCCAGTTATGAGTGTACCACGTTCCGTGGTGACCACAGCTACCATCTTGTCAGCCGAAGAATCTGCCGCATCTACGTATACCACAGAGGTATCATTAAGAAAGCGTTTGCCTAATGATTTGGCTCTCTCTGTACGACGTTCAGCGTGAAAATCTGGGTGCATGTTTCGAGGTAGTGGAGGAATGACCAGAAGCTGGCGTATATGTTTGGGAAGGTCAGTTGTGGGTCCGCCTTGTCGTTCGTATGTTATGCCTAGTGTGGACAGAATGTGTCTGTGAGTTGGTGTGGCCGATAGTCGTTCGTACTGCGAGACGGTTACCGCTTCAATAATCTCGCTTAGGGTGTTATGAAGACCGAGACCTAACACTTTCTCAGTCGCTGTGTGCATGGGTAGCCCAACTGCCTGTTTGACGCATTTTCTGATTATGGCCTCCACTTTTTCTTTTTCAGCTGACTTGAGATGTAGGTAAGGGCATACGTAAGCTATGCGGCTTATCACAAAGGCTTGTACTAAACGGAGAGTATTGCTTTCCTTCAAGCCCGAGTGGCGGTTACTAATGCGGCGAATGAGTCGCATAATTTGCTGCGAGGTTCCCTGAAGCTTCCGAATTACGTCACCATTGAAGCCGTGTTCTTGTAGAATTAGGCCCAAGATTTTAATTTTGGGCACTCGAGGAATGGGGACTCCGCGAATACTGAGTTCGATGGCCGGTGGGGTGTGCGCAAGGGATCTGATGTTGCGGAATATGAGAAATTCAGATTTGGCTGGAGAGCACCGCAGCCCCCTAGGGTCTACATAGTTCCCCACGATATCTATTCCATGCTGTAGTCTCTCCTCGATTTCGGCATCATTGCCCTCGGCGGTCCACAAGGTGATATCGTCAGCATAGAGGCTGTGGTGGAGTTGCGGAACCTGCGCTAATAGGTGTGGAAGTTTCAACATTGCAACGTTGAAGAGAAATGGTGATAGGACCGATCCCTGCGGGGTGCCCTTGTTGCCGAGGGGAAAGTCATGCGAGTGGAGACCTCCTACTTGAAAATGCGCCTTTCTACCTGAAAGAAAGTCGCGGATATAGTTGAAGGTGCGGGCTCCCACCCCGAGTTCATGAAGGTTCTCCAAGATCGCATCATGTCTGACATTGTCAAAGGCCTTTTCCAGGTCAAGTCCAAGAATTATTCTGGTGTCCCGCGTTTTTGCCTCAATAATCTGATGCTTGAGCTGAAGCATTACATCCTGCGTAGAAAGTTTTGGTCGAAATCCAATCATGGTTGGAGGGTACAGCTCGTTCTCCTCCATAAACCGGTTGAGGCGGGTATGAACTACGTGCTCCATGAGCTTACCTACACAAGACGTGAGCGAAATCGGCCTGAGGTTCTCAAGGCTGAGTGCCTTCCCTGGCTTTGGGATGAGAATGATCTCTGCCGTTTTCCATATTTGTGGGATGGAGCCCTCCGACCAACATTTCTGCATATACTCAGTTAGTGATTGTAGCGACACTTCATCCAGGTTGCGGAGGATCTTGTTGGATACTGCATCGGGGCCAGTGGCGGATTTGCAGTTTAGCCTGGCAATCTCTGCCCTATCCTCATCCACAGTAATGGGGGAGTCGAGCTGCGTGTTTTCCGGACCAGCATAATCTGGGAAGGCTTGGATAGGAGCATTGCCAATATATCTATCTTTAAGTTCAAGGAAAAGGTCCTCTGGTGGGCCTGCATACTCATGCACAAGCTTCTGCAGGTTCTGCCTCTGGGTGGTTCTGCTACCTGTAGGGTCAAGTAGATGACGGAGCAAGTGCCAAGTCTTAGAGACTCCCATATTGCGATCCATTTGGTTGCATATGTCATCCCAGTTTTGTTGAGTAAGTTTAGCTGCATGATCCTCGATCTCCTTGTTTAGCCTAGCTATTCTTCTGCGCAGATTGCGGTTCCACCGCTGTCGTTTGAGTCGGTTCTCGAGTCCACTCTTTGCCTCCCATAGGTGAAGAAGCCGGCTGTCCGCAATCTCCAGGTGGTCAGCCTGGTCTAACGTATGGGTGACTGCTTTGGCATCTTGACAAAGATCCTGTGCCCAGATATCTATGTCTAGTATTTCGGGGGTATCAGCTTCTCGGGCGGCTCTTTTAGCGCGGAACGTGTCCCAATCGACAAGGGTGGGGGCTCGAGCGCTACGACGTTTGGGGCCAGTGGAGGTCACTATTTCCAATATGTAGTGATCGGTGCCGAAATTTTGTTGAGTGTTTATCCATGTTGGAGTGCCCGAATTTTTAGCAAAAGTCAGATCGGGAGACGTATCCCTGGAAACACTGTTACCGCAGCGGGTGGGGACTAGTGGATCTGTAAGAAGAGTCAACCCACACTGTTGTGTGGTGAGCCACAGTTTTCTACCTTTAATGTCCTCCTGTGCGTAACCCCAAGCCGGGTGTTGGGCATTAAAGTCTCCCGTGAAAATGACGGGGTGATTGCCTGCGAGCTTCAGGGTCGCCTGAAAAAGCGGGCCGAAGCTTGCTTTCCGTAACTTTGGGCTGCTATAGACATTCAGCACAAACAGACTGTGGTCGGGTTTCCTAGGCGGAATTAATTCGACTAGCACGTGTGTGACATTTGTGACTGGGGTATCGTGCTGTACTACCGCAATATTTCGTTTGACAAGAGTCGTGACTCCAAGCGTTCCACCCCCCGATGAAAAGGATTGATACCCAGCTAGCTTGCTATTAGTTTGTGTCTCTTGTAGTGCGATTAAGTCCGGTCCGTCCCTATTGTTGAGGAATTGTTGGAGTACAGCTTGTTTGCGGCTAAATCCTCGGCAGTTCCACTGCCAGATGGTGTAATTGGGTTGTGGCGCCATGTTGTTGCTAGTCGGATACCGCTTCAGAAGAAGCGGGTTTGCGAATTTTGTGAGGAAGGAGCCTGCTCTCTGCTTCCTGCTGCCAGCTGCCTAAGTTAATTAATTTCTGCCGGTGTCTGCATAATTCTTCCATGATGGAAGTCATTGTAAGCTGCACTTGAATGAGGGTGCTGTTAGTCTGCGTTTGCGCTTCTTCAATTTTGTGAATGGTGTCGGCTAGTGTTTGGCCTTCGGACAGGGAATCGCCTGCTTTTCGCTTAGGCGGGGGTGCCCGCGTTGATTCAGCATGCATGTCCGCTCCGGCGGAGGTAGAGGGGGTAGGTTTATTGGCGCCATCGGTCGTAGGCGGTGACCCAGCCTGCATTTGTTGCTGTTTTAGAGCGGCATTTTCTTTCTTTAGGTCCTCGACCTCACGAAGTAATTTCCCTACCAGCACTTTCAGGTCTGCTAGCTCAGAGGGGTTGGAGTTAGATTTCTGGGAGGCTTTATCTGCCCAGCCTACCTTTTGCGTGCCGACGGCGTCCTGGTTCAAACCGGGGTTCCGTGGCTGGTGTGAAGGAGTCCTGGATTTGGAGGCGGACCGGCCTCTCGGTTCCAGTCGTGGAAAGGAGCTGGATCGATGTCTATAATTTGTTCGTCCCCTGCTTTTGGAGCGGCTGCGTCGCTCTTTAGACTGCGGCGACTCTTGGCTATGCTGGGTCAGATGTTGGCGTTCCTGTTCCCAGCGGCGTTTGCTGACAATGTATGGAGTGCGGTAGATTTCGCGGCATTTGTTGCTGCCCAGTTCATGGCCCTTACCGCACAAGGCACACTCAGGCTCGCAGCTATGTGTCTCAGGAGGATTGGCCACGCCGCATCCGCGGCAGCGAGCGTTTTTCGGGTCCGGGCAAACGTCTCTGCGATGTCCGAGTTGTCCGCACAAAGAACACACTTCGTATTTTTTTTTGTAGAGGCAGCAGCGAATCATGCCACCACCGAAGCTGATCCAACGGGGAACTCGCTCACCGTTGAAGAGAATGAGGACCGTCTGCAACTGCGCACCCATGCGCCGGACTCCACATATTGGAGGATTCCTTGGATGCTGAAGGTTCGCAAGGATGTCAGCGTCCGATAGATGTTTCGGAACGCCTTGGATCACTCCTTTACCACTGCCATCTGGCGTGGCGACATACGAGGTGATGGCGATCTTGTTCGCGCCGTAGATGAGCTCCTTGATGTTTAAGTAGCGTTCCACTCGTACCGCGGAATGGGTGGCCACCAGTATGGTGTGTTGCTTGAAGTTGAGTAGCATGCAGTCTTCAGATGATTCTGCCAAGGTGAGGCCCGCGGCGTCCCGGATGAGTTGAAAGATGCCGAGTTGGCCACAGCTCTCGAGTATACGGAGGCCGCCCGATGGCCGGAATATCACCTTGGTTAGGCCCTTGGGTAGGCGAGGTAGGTTCGACGCCACCGATTGTCGAGCAAGTCGTCGGCCAAGCTTTTTCGCAGAGGAGTCGGCAGAGTGCCGCATGCTGCCCTGTCCCTGGGCGCGATCGGTTCCATTGTGTGCCGCGGGGTTATTCCTTTGGCGTTCGTGACCGAAGCGTTTCGATTCACCGATGGTGAACCAACCATATTGGTGCGAAACTTCTTCGGGGCTAATGTCAGCCCCCTCCACGGTGACTTCCATATCCAGTGTTGGAGGAAGATCCCACTCAGATAATGCGGCACAGCCCCGTCAGAGCGGGGTCGCTAGGCCTGGCGTGGGCCTAGCGGGCCGTGCGTACCGGCGAGAGCCGAAACGCAGAAAAGTCCGCAGAAACAGGCAAAAAGGGACTTGCCGATGCGTCCGACGGCGTTATCCGAGCTTCGAAGACGAAATCCAGGCAAGAGCGGTGTTGACCGTCGCTGAATTCAGCGGTGGGCATGGGTGAAGCGAGGAGCGTTCGCGCGAGCGTCCGATCCCTACAAACGCGTGCAATAAATTCCATGCCACCAAAAAAACTGTCGAGGCGGAGTGAAGCGTCCCCGTCTCGCATGCCGTAGTGCCTGCCTGGTTCGATTCCCACTTACAGCATAATTTTTTTTATTAATTGAGGCCACTTTAAGGCTAAATCTGTCTCGTTCAAGGTCATTCGTGCAGACTTAGCGAAATCGGCGCCGCTAGGCTACTAAGACGTTCGCTTTAAAAGACAATGCTCTTTCGTAATGCCAGACGCACTAACGATCCCCATGCATAGTTCAAGTAATAAACCGTCGAAAAGAATTGACTATCTCCCGCAACCGAAGGTAAACAGAGATTTTTTTTTATGCAGGCTACCAGCTATGCTTCGAAACAACCCTAGACAGTTTTGGTCAGCTATTAACCTGAAACTAATCTCCCCCACTTTGCAGTTTGGAGAACAAGGTTCCCCAATTCTTGAACGCAATGTGGCTGAGAAACTTAATTTCGCATTTGCTTCAATGCTTCCTAATGAGCCCGAAGGTGAAATGCCTGAATGCCCTCATTTCGACCATCGCCTCATGACTGACAATTTTTGACCCGAACGGATTAATAGCTCTTACCGATTCCCTGAAGCTATCATCATCGGCGGTCACCACTGGAATTATAACAGTCGTCAAGAACACTAAACACGTTGTAGCCGTTCTGCTGTCCGACATTTTCCATCAGTCTCTTCATTCCGGTATCAAACCTCGAGACTGGAAGGTTGGAAAAATTATTCGAGGTCGAAAAAATGAGCCATCCGTCGTAAATTAAGAATTATCGCCCGATTTCACTCAATGGCGTTCCCTCTAAACTAATGGAGCATATTATATACTCACACATGATGAAATTTTACAGTGTGTCAATTTCGTTCAACCTAACCAAGATGGATTCTTAAAAACCTTTCTTGTTCAACTCAGCTAGCTCTGTAATAAAGGAGTAATTCCTCACTGACATCCAACCGAGCGCAGCCATAATGCTACACAGGAAAGCTATATAGCTTTCTCAGAAACTTCGTAGTTAAAGAAAAATTCGTTCTGGTCCGGGGTTCGAACCCGGGACCACCGCTTCAACCGAGCAGTCGCTCTACCAACTGAGCTAACCGGGACGGCAAGCTTATGATAGTGCGAGTGGGAATTGACCAATAACTCGAAGTGGAAACTGTGTTTGCAAAAAGTTGAGTGGAATCCCCCTGGGTGGAGGAGACTTGTTATATTGAGTCTCATTGGCATCCACCCAAGAATACCCATACGACTGCAAAGGAGAGCGATACTTTCCTTTCCTTTAGAAAGCATTCCTTTATAAGTAGCTGCAGCCAGTTACCACGGGTTTATTTGCGGTGCCAATGATAAGTATTTCTCGAGCAGAATGCAGTCAAAACACAAATTAGAAGCATCCATACTTGAGGGCAAAATCGCCCACGAAAGTACGGCACTCATTCGCACGCTGCTGTCTTCACTCACGATCGCCCACACTTTGCAGGGCTTGGTTGTAGCTTTGGTGAAGGGCCTTGAGAAAGCAGAAACGTGGATCCGAAGTCTCTGATTACCCTTTTGCCAACAAGCCCGTCCATTGCGCGGCCCTACGATTTTCAAGCGGCTGGTAGGTTTTCAGGTCCTGAGCAGTGAAGAGGCTATGCTTGTTATAGCTGGGTATAAGAAAATATACCAAACCGCAGGTGTGTAAATCAATCTTGCGTCAAAATAATGAGGTGCCGCATAATTTGTCGTCTTATAATTATCGTTGATGCACAATTTCGCGCAGGAAATACACATCGGACAGCTCCGCAACGCAGATTAAGGCGGCCGAACTAGAAAGAGCGCTGTTGCCAGCGCAGCCTCTATTCTTTCATTGGGCCCCCTTGCCCACGTGCTCGATTCACGTCGCATTGCTTGCAAACAGGGCAAGGTCTATTATAGTTGCTCTTGTGCTAGGGGGCAGCGCCATGCCGGCGGAAACAAAGCCACAGGCAGGCATAAAGTTTTTCTCTGGGCAACGTTCTAACCAAGCAGCACCAAACTAGCAGCAGCGAAAGGCTGCATCTCGTCTCCTTCGCCTTATTAAGCACAACCTCTGACCCCAAAGTGGTGAGTAGATGCCGCTTAGGCACACGCCATGTTTAGCAAGAGCGCTTGCAGCGTATAGAATAAAGCGCCGCATGTCCAAGACAAGCTAGCAACCCGTTGTGCGTGTCACGTTCCTTTTTCTAGTGGGCTGGCACTATAGATAGGCCACAATTGAAAAACATTTTTCTTGTCTGCCCAGAACTGTGGGACTAAATACGTTTGTGTTTAGTTTTGTACATTTATAAACCTATCTTCTTTTTTTTCTTTTTCAGAATATGTACGCGCTTTACATATTTGCAATGCCGCGATTGTAGTATCTCGTCATTTTGTACGTGTAGTTTGAATGTCTGCCGTTTCTTTAGTGAATATCTTGTAATTGGACCTTTCACTATCCGAGCTGGCTATGGGACCAACCAAGTTTTGATGTATTCATTTCACAAAATAAAGTAATGATGATGAAAAAAATGAAAGCATCCGTTATGTGTAGGTGAAGGCCGGAATAACTCGGCTAAGCGCGGAGGAGCGTCTCGCCAATCGCAGCCAATGGGAGGGGACGTCACAGTAGTGGAAGCCGAGTGGAGAGACGGTGTGATGGGGAAGAGCGAGAAACGCGGCTGCGTGCACTTGAACACGCCAGAAGGAAGAAGCAAAGGATTACGTGCAGTGCAAAGCAAAGGGTAAATCATGTATAGTGCCGGTCCTGCAAAGCCGGTCCTGCAAGCTGGCCCTGCAAGCCGGTCCTGCAAAGCCGGACGTGCAAAGCAAAGGGTAAACTAGAGTCACTAAATAAAGACTTAGAGTACAGGCACTCTTTTCTCCTATTGTTCTGTGCCGCCGCCACGATCATTGGTCAGTTTGCATCACGTGATATTTGTTTACACTGCGACGGTTCATGGGGGCTGCCATTTTGTGGCTTATGCGTTTTCAGTCGGGCAACTGTGGTGGTCCTAGTGCTGCGACGCTGCGAGTGCTGCCGGTGACCGACTCAGTGACCAGGGATTCCGCGCCTCGCAGCATTTCAGCTGCACAAGAGCATACGAGGATGCCGTTTTGCTGCGTTGTTGGCTGTTTCATTTCATTTATTTCATTTATTTGTCCCTTAAAGGCCCGAAGGCATTACATAAGGGGGGGGGGGGGGCGTACATACAGGTTGGAGGGTAGTAGCAGAGAACACAAAAGAAAGAAAGGGGGAAAAATTCACGGGGTACCAAAAAAGTGTACAATAATATACAAACTAAAAGCAAGAAATAAACATACAAAAAGAAAACAAGGAACAGTTGGCACTTCGGTGTCGCAGTATGAATATGTTTATGAGAAGTGATTAGCCAGTTTCTCGCGGAAAAGGCGGCGATCGGAGCATGTTATTACGTTGTCGGGAAGGCCATTCCAGAGCACTATGGCGTCGGGAAAAAATGAACTGCTCATTGCGGAGGTGCGGGTTTTAATGCGTGCGATTGGGTTACTGTGGTTTAGGCGGGATGACGTACGTGGGGGTGGCTGCAGCAACAAATGTCTTGGTGAGCGATAAAAGAAAGAGTGAAAGAGGCATAGACGGGAAATAACACGGCGAGTTGCTAGTGTTTGAAGGCCGAGGGATCGTTTTAGTAATGTTACGCTGGTATTTCTTGAGTACTGCGATGTAATAAAACGGGCGGCGCGATTTTGAATGGCTTCAAGGTCTGAGATGAGATACGATTGTGATGGATGCCAGACAGATGACGCGTACTCCAATTTAGGACGTACGAATGTTATGTATGCCAACTTTTTTTTCTTCAGGTGATGCAGATTTTAGATTGCGCCGGAGAAAACCAAGTGTGCGTGATGCTTTGGAACAGATGGTCTGAATGTGTGTTGTCCATGACAGCGATGATGTGATGTGTACTCCTAGGTATTTATAAGATGATGTTCTCGTGGCGGCGACCGATTTTATGTTGTAAGTGCTATCAATAACTGTGTTTTTGCGAGAGAATGATATGGATTGGCATTTATTTAGATTAAGAGGCTTGTGCCATTCTTCACACCACGCTGAGATAGTGGTTAGATCCTGTTGAAGAGCGGCAATGGCGCTAGCGCCGTGGATGGGGCTGTAAATTACGCAGTCATCTGCGAATAAACGTAGCGTTGATTTTATGTTGATCGGTAGGTCATTGATGTAGATGAGGAATAAAAGAGGTGATAAGCCTGCACCTTGAGGTACGCCGGATGTTACGTCGGAAAAAGCTGAGCGACAGTTATTAACACAGGTGAACTGCTTACGTCCTTTAAGGAACTGCTCTAGCCAGGAGAACAAAGTTTGTGGAATGCCGAGCGATGACAACTTAAAAAGAAGAAGATTATGGGAAACACGATCAAATGCTTTTGAAAAGTCGAGAAAGATAGCGTCGATCTGGACAAGGTTATCCAAGTATTGTGGATTGTCGTGGGTGAATTCGGCGAGCTGGGTCTCACATGACAGCTGCTTCCGGAAGCCGTGTTGATTCGGATAGAAAAAGTTCATTGATTCTAGGTGGGTCATAAGATTGGAAAAAATAAGGTGCTCAAGTAGTTTAGACGGTATACTAGTGAGGGAAATGGGAGGATAGTTGTTAGGGCACGTGCGGTCATCCGCTTTAAATATGGGTGTAATTTGAGCTTTTTTCCAATTGTCAGGGACAACCCCGGTATCTAAGGATTGCGTAAAAATTAGATGCAGTACCTGGCTAGACAATGAAATGGTATTTTTTAGTAGCTTACTGTTAATTTGATCGCAGCCGGCAGATGTAGATATTTTCAGTGAGGCAATGAGCTGTGATACACCATCAGGGTTAATTTCGATTTTAGGCATTTCTGAGAGTGAGATTTCTGGAATGTGTTCATTAGCAGTAACGTTAGCAGCGGAAAAAACTGACGTAAAGTAATTGTTGAGCGCGGTCGCACAGTCATCGCTTTTGATTGGTTCTCCATCAGCATCTAGGAGTTGTACATGGCGATCTTGTGGTTTATTAGATAGCATGCGCCAGAATTTGTTGGGGTTAGAGTGAAGGATTGATAGTAAATCTTGAGAGTAAAACTTATCTTTAGCACTTGTCAGTTCTGTGGTATACTGTTGGGCGCACAAGCGATATTTTTCCCATGCTAAGTGACTATTTTGAAGTTTTGCTGTTCGATACAGGCGCTTCTTTTTGCCAAGGAGAGACTTGAGGCGTTTGTTAAACCATTGATTCTTGGTATCTGATTTAATAAGTAGTGTTGGAACGTGCTTACTTTCCAAATGTAGTAGGGTGTCTTTGTACAAATTCCAGTTCGAGTTAGGTGTGCGATTTAGATAGGTGCAACGAAAGTTGTCGAAAACATTTTCAAGATCATTGTTCATAGCATCAAAATCAGCCCTTTTGTAGTCTTTTATCAGTTTGCTGGTTGGTGATTTCTTCTTTAAAGGTAGCGTCATAGAGATGTGAACAAGGTTGTGGTCGCTTAATCCAGGAAGGACAGTAATGGATTTTACGTCGTCCGGGTGACTTGTGAGCAAAAGATCTAGGATGTTGTCTCCTCTCGTTGGACTTGTTATCACTTGCTGAAGGTTAAAGTCAAGGGTTAGTTCTAGAAAAAGTTTCTGTTCGTTTGCAGGTGTCGAGCTTAGTGTCGAGAGCAATGACCAGTTAATTTGTGGGTAATTGAAATCACCAAACAGAAATATGGATGCTTTGGGATACTCATTCCTCATAATCGTTAATTCATGGCGTAGGGAATCAGGGAATGATACGTGACTTTCTGGGGGTCTATAGCAGACACCGAACACTAGCTTTCCGGAGGCGTTGTGAAGGCATACCCAGATCATTTCTAGGATATTATCATGCCGGATAATTGAGGACTGCAGAGTGTTACGAACGGCTATTAGAACTCCTCCCCCTTTTCGGTTAGTGCGATCTTTGCGGTATGTGGTGAAATGGAAGTCTGAAGGGAACAATTCGTGGTCTTCTATCTCTGGGTGCAGCCAAGTTTCTGTGAGTATGACCATATCGGCGTCTGTGACTTCAATGAAACTGTGAACCTGATGGCGTTTAGGTAGAATACTCCGTATATTAGTAAAAGCGATGTTGATGAGTGCGGGTGAATGACGATTGCTTGGCGGAATCGGTTCATGCAGTTCAGTAGAGTGTCACTTGGCTTGCTCTGAGGCCTGCTGTGTATTGTCCTGTGCTCCATTTATCTTTGCCGCGGGCTTGGTGTTCGTATCTGTTTCTGTTATGGTATCAGAGGCATGATCGTAGGTGTAATATTTCTCGCCAACGATAAGTTTATCGTATCGAAGCTTAAAGCTACACCCTCGGGGCTTAATGAATTGAACCAATTTGGAGCGAGCGAGTCGAGTGGCGAAGCACGCTTTCTTTTGCCTTGTAGTGATTCATTTTAACTATTATTGGTCGCTTTTTTTCCGTTGAGAATTGACCAATGCGGTGGGCGCGTTCTATTGCGCTTGGTTCTAGATTCAAATCTAGTTTTTCTTTGCACAGCGCAATAACTTTTTCCTCCGATTCAGTCCACGATTCTTTGTCGCTATCATCTAAGCCGAAAAAGAGCAGGTTGTTTCGGCGCATTCTGTTCTTCGCGTCTATGTTGGCGGCCTTTAGTTCAGCGATGTCCTGCCTAATCTGGCTAGTCTCTACCTGTTTTGATGGTGATACTGTTTTGCGCTCGTCTAATTCGAGCACTGCTACTCGGTTTGAAAGTGCAGTTAGTTGTGTTTCATGGCTGATTTGGGTTGTTTTCAATTGATCAAGGTCGGCACGCATGGCTGCATGGTGAGAGCATCTAAACATCGGAAAGGTTGGTTGGTCCGGGGCCAGGATTAAGTTCAACATCTCCCGAAAGCAGCAGCATTAGCTCAGATAGCAAATCAAAGGCAAGTATGTCACATAACACACGCAGCGCAGAATGATGGAAAACGCTTCATGCGCTTTCCGCTTTCCATGCCGTACGGCTACGATCCCCGACGCAGCGCAGGGTGGCTAACAGCGTTGTTTACAAAATGGCCGGGCCAAAGTTAGCGGCGATGTCGCCGAAGCGGCAATCTGGCAACAATGATAAACAACAAAATGGCCGCCCCTGCTTACCGCCGTTAAGGTGGCTAGATTGTGAAGGTGTGAAGAGCGCGGCGCTTTCCGTCGGCCGAGCGTGACCCCTCTGCGCACCGATGCCGCCAGGAGGAATGTGGCGCTGCTAGTAGCGGCGCGGTAAGCTCAGCCGCGTCGGCCTTGCGCACTCCGTAGCAGTTAGTCAATTCAGTTCGTTTCGTCGCCTGTATTGGAGTGTCTGTAGCAGCGTTTCCTCATCCGAGGGCGAGATGCCTTCAACAACAAAAAAGAAGACGGAGCGTTGGTGCTTTGCGCCTGGGTGTGGCATGGGATACAGAAAAACATTAAAAAATTCTGTTCCGTGCCCCTGCTTGCCAGGGAATGTTTGTCAAGTGGTCTCGAGCGATCCCAAGTGTCGACAAGGCCGTCAGTATCATTTTACAGTCTTGTCACCACCCTTGAAAACGAACTTGCAGATGCGTTCAGCTGAACGCGCTTGCATGTCGAAGCAGCGGAAGAGGTATTCTACAGTCAATTAGTGATTTGTGCCAAAAATTAGTCGTTTTGAGCATTCTTCTGTGCTGACAGCATCAGTGGCACGTTTTTTTGCCTCAGAAGACTTTTTTTTCCTTAAGGGTATAAATCAGGAGGATAGTGAGGAGAAACGGAGAACACTGAAGCTTTGTCTGCTGTAGATCAAACTCTGAAAAGTTTTCTCCCTCAGGTGTAAATAAATGATTTCATGGCCAGATGTGCTGCTTCATTGCTTACATGAGCATCAAGATGGCATACATGCTATAGGTTCGCAAGCGGCAACAAAAACCGGTTTGTGCGTTGGGGCATCTGGTTTGTGCTTTGGGGCGCCTTCAGCCTACACGCCGCGGTGGCTATACTAGTGGTTAGGGCGCTCGGCTACTGATCCGGAGTACCCACGGGTTCGAACCTGACCGCGGCGGCCGCGTTTCGATGGAGGCGAAACGCTCAGGCGCCCATGTTCTGTGCGATGCAAGTGCACAGTGCACGTTAAAGATCTCCATGTGGTCGAAATTATTTTGGAGCCCTCCACTACGTACCCTCTTTCTTCCTTTCTTCTCTTAGTCCCTCCTTTATAATTCATTCCCTTACGGCGCGGTCCAGGTGTCCACCGATACATGTGAGACAGACACTGCGATATTTCCTTTCCCTAAAAACGAGTTTTCATTTTCGCCTTCAGCCAATGCGACTGCAGTTCAGAGGTCCTACGGCACGCATTACAACCTGCTCTTCTCGCCGTACGTACGTGTAGTGGCTGCGTTTCGATGACGGCGCAACGCAGAGAGTCAGTGCACGTTGAAACCCAGGTCATTTAAATTATTCCGAAACCTTACACTGCGGCATTAACAGCGTCCCTCACATCATGGGCAGCGTCTAGAAATGTGCACGCACGAAACGCGCTTCAGTCCAGCTATGCAATGCAAACTCGGCTGGTGAAGCAGCATATTTCACAGGAATAAATGATGCGAGTTGCAGAAACACTATTTTATGATAAAGATCCATTCTTTGACACTACCAGAAAACGCGCGATAAGCAAAACGGGCTCATTTTCGCTTCAGTGGTTAAATTTAGCCTACGCAATTCGCACATTTTGGTTGCGCGCCTTACCGCGCCTCTGCAGTCAGCGCCGCCACACGGCATCGGCGCGCGGTGGAGCCATGTTTCACTGGCCGGTTTTCACACCTTTAAAATCTAGCCACCTTACCGCCGTGCTGCAGTGACGGTACTCTAAGCTTTTATTTAGTGCATCTAGGGTAAACCATGGATAGAGCCGGTCCTGAAAAGCCGGTCCTGCAAAGCCAGAAGTGCAAAGCAAAGGGAAAATCATTGATAGAGCCGGTCCTGCAAAGCCGGACCTGCAAAGCAAAGGGTAAACCATGGATAGAGCCGGTCCTGCAAAGCCGGTCCTGCAAAGCCGGTCCTGCAAGCCGGTCCTGCAAGCCGGTCCTGCAAAGCCGGACGTGCAAAGCAAAGGGTAAATCATGGATAGAGCCGGTCCTGCAAGCCGGTACTGAAAACCCGGACGTGCAAAGCAAAGGGTAAATCATGGATAGAGCCGGTCCTTCGACAGATTCCGAAGCCGAACGACGTACACGGTGATCTGAACAGCAATGACACAGAGGAGAGCGCCAATGTGAGTGAACCAATCCATTCGGTATACCCAGGCGACTAGCCAAACCAGGAGGACGAAGACAGTATAACATTGCTAAACGCGGTGCGGTAGCAGATGAGTAGTGAGAAACGGGAAGAAGAGCGCGAAAGAAGAGGCGATTGATGAAGTTTGCGAAGGTATGTGAAGTCGAGTTGCGTGTGCCAGTGGCATCAGACACAGCCGACCAGAGTAAACAGCGACTGGAATCGCAACTAGCAGCTCAGACGGCTTATCGCAAAAAGAAAGGCAAGGATCGACTGAAGCAACATTTCGGTGCAACTCGAATTTCACCCTTATAAAAAGGCAAACAAGGGCAAAGTGCACCTAAGTCGCATTTAGCTTAACCGGCTGTATCGGGGGCCAATGCCCCCCCCCCCCTCCTTTCCCCCATGCTGTAATTAATGGCACCCAGCATCGGGGCCACGCGTGCAACGAATGCGAGGACGGCTGGAGCTTTTGCGCTCTCCAGCCTGGTTTCGTGTCCGATCGAAAAGGGTGAACGCGGCGGCGCAACAGGTCACTCGAATCGCATCAGTTCCGGGGCCGATGTGGCTGACAGCCTGCTGCCGCCGCCTTGAGCAGCCTTTTCTCCGGGGGCGGATGATGCAAACGAGGGTGGTGGATCATCACGAAGCACGCCACTCGGTTTTTTCAATTCATATATTTGCTTAGCTACCACACAGGCTCCAACAGGTGTGCGGGTGTGGTTGTACAACGAGTGAGAAGAGAAGCAAATTGCACACCATTAGACAGCAGTGAATGAAACAGCCAACCAAGAAATCGAACAAGGAGGAAAGAGGTTTGAAAACAAAAAGTTTCAGGTTTTTTTTTTCGAAAACAGTTGTCGGAAACTATTGCAGAAAATGATCCATCTGGCACGGCCGATGAGTTGGGTGGTGCGTCTTACCGAAATACGCTTGATATTCAGGTAATCGGTACGACACAACCCCTAGTGAGGGTGTACACACCCCCTTGTTTTAGAGCGTAGTTCTTAAGGGCGTTGTACGATCGTTTTTTTTTTCGCATGCGCACGCGTCCTTACGACCATGCGAACGGACGCGCGAGGGCTCGTTGTGGATGAGGTGCTGTACGATCAAGTTTGCAGCATGCGATCGAGCGGAATGACTCCGGCGTTCTGATTGGCGCGCTCGTCAGTGCCGTCCGTGCGGCAGCACAGGCATCTGTCGTAGCAAAATGCGAAGATATCTTGCCGCACGAATATACACACATTGATATTGTGGCTCACCCGAAACACGTTTAGCTGTGAGATTTTTCTTAGCAGCTAAAACCCCGATCGGCTGTTATAGCCGTGGGTCTCGGCGCGGCCAATTCTGACGTTCGCGAATGAAGTCGCAACAAACTTTGCAATCCCGCAGGCGAGGTTCTAAAACAGCGTCGAGGGAAACACGTTTGCGCTATTCCCACTTCAGAAAGTGAAAAAAGACATCACACCGCGATCGTGACACAACTCGTTCGACTGCTTGTCAGCTTGACTCCGCTGAAGACCATCCATATATGCAACCGTTCTAACTACGATCTAAGATTGTTGCCGCCTAATATTTGAAGAGTGCCCCTATTGAAAGTTACGTTATATCCTACCATGCAATAACGATTTCAGAACGACGACGCGATTTGTATCGAGAATTCTGGGAGCCATGGATACGGGACTAGAACAAGCTATAGGTTAGCAGTACAGTCATATTCGATCGTTTGTAATTATAACAGGAAAATTCCCATAGCTGAGATCAGGCACAGTTTAAATCATCAGTTATTCAAGCTACCGCACTGCGGTGTTTCTACATATATTTTAATAGCCTTTATTTTGTAGCTTTTTCATTAATGCATGCACACTTGTTATCATCTATAAACGTTGGTTATTACTTTCAAGTAAACAGGCCTCCTTGCCGTCTGCCCAATTAACTGTTATTGCAAAAGACACTTATCAATTCATTGTTATCAGAATTGTGTGTCTGAATTGTGCATGTATTTTTAATACATGCACAATTCCATATTCCATTCCATACTTTACCACACTGCTGTCGAATACGAACCCAAATACACGATATAATTATGACATTCCCAGTAATTTGGAATATGAAAAATCAGTTGTAAATGCACCAGTTTTGCATTTCACAGAATAGTGACCGTGCAACAGTACTGCTTTCTTTCAGTTTATTCAATCCATTAGGAAAGACAAAATTGAAACAGCACAGTGTGGTGACAATTAAAGGGGCCAAGCCATCTATCACTGCGCTGAAATGCAAAGCTTTGTTTTATGCACAGTGACAGCGGGCGACCAGTTTTATTTTAGCAGTCATTCATTAGCTCATAACAGATGAGAATTGCACAAGCTAGAATGCAGCAGTGCAAACGAGCCTGGAGTGTTGTGCTAAGAGCCAGTCAATGGTGACACATGCAGAAACAAGCTGGCATGTTGTCTGTACAACCCCCAAAAATTCTGAAAGTGCCCATGTTAATGAAAACAAAGTGGTTCCTTAGTGCTTAGTAAAAGGCCATGCATGCCTTTTACCTTCCGTGCAAACATAACATGATGTGGGAGTTAGTAAACTGGCTTACATCTGGACGTCTCCTGCTTGAGGTTGGGAAAGGATACTTCAAATATTTAGGGAAACAGGATGCACTGACCATGCATAGTGGTGGTTATCTCAAGCAGAATTTGTAGAAATATATTTACAAGGTGAAACTTGTGTTGTTGCAAAATACAATGAAATAAAAAATAAGCATATAAGTGTGTGTAGGAAATACATACATCAATGCGGAAAGCTGGGCTAGTTGGTATGTCATCATTAATTAAAAGACTAGCGCATAAAACTGGGACGCAGACAGAGAAGAAGACAGGACGAGCGCTCGTCCTGTCTTCTTCTCTGTCTGCGTCCCAGTTTTATGCGCTAGTCTTTTAATTAATCATGCATGCATATATCCTCTCGTATAGCTTCACAGTAATGTTTGAGACTTTTTTCTGAGTGAAAAAAAATCAGGGATCGTAACAGTGATTCTGGTTCCCAAAACAGCAGATAAAAGTGAACCTTTTCTTCACCACTTGTCATGTATAAATTTTTGGAACGTGCTAGTCTGTTGTTATTAGCAACATCTTCTTCAACGTAAAGCCTATTTCATTGCCAGTTTGGTTGTAAAACTGCCAAAGTTGTCCTTAGGCATACCTTATGTTAGAATGATCTAGTTGTCAACCTAACTGCTTGAAGATCTTTGCCTAGGCTATGCCTACTTTTCGGCTTCGTACAGGGAGTGTATGAGAATTTAAACTGTCTTAGAAAAGCTGCATGCATTAGGCAAACGAATTCCTTGTTTTGTGGCCTCCTTTTTCAAAATAATGCACCAAAACGATAATCCTCTTCAGGGCCTTATATGAAAACTCGTGCTACTAATGTAAGGAAAACAGCAACTATAAATAAATTAATATTGAGTACATGTTTGTGCCTTTCCATGCGTTTCACTGCCGTCAATGTAAAAAAATCACATTCACGCACAAAATTCACAGCAGCTGTAATCTGACTCCATTCATGACGACAGACCTGTTTGTGAAATTTAGCTTTATAATAGAGGAGAAGGAGGCACCCTTTTATAAACACTGTAAATGCTGGCCCCATAACATACCTGGTTGGCCATTTCAGATGAGGATAAGGATAAAATGACACACGCACATTTTAACCACATCGCATAATGGAAGTCTATGTGTTGGTTCGCTTTAAACAGGGTAGGATAAAAGCACAAAGGAAATACTGACACATAACGTAACGGAGACGGGTATGGCTCGTAACGGAGACGGGTATGGCGGACAGTAAAAAGTATTAATGCAGTCCTATTAACATTGCAAAATAGGCAATTCCCGAGCACAGAGACGGTAGTTTTGGAGTGTTGGAATGTCGATATTGATAGTGGCATGAAAGACCATATAGCAATCAATGAAGACTAGTTAAATAAAACAGTGAAAGGAAGCAAGGCAGCAATGTGGGCTAGTTGGTTGTACATCTTATGGGAATAACGCGCTACACACGGACAAAAACCGACTACTGAAAAGACGGACACATGACAAGCGTGCACTAACAACTAAAATTTATTCTGGTATGAGGGCACATAAATACATTTCATGCACATGCTCAAACCAATCAATTCATTGCCACCGGCTGTGTCGCACGCTCCTTCGTTTCTTGATTAGTTCTAAGTCCTCACTTGATAACAACACCGAGGGTGTGCTTGCGCACTCGTCTTCACCGGCCTCCCATATCTCAAAGACTTCTTTCATTTCCTTTCTTGTCCCTTCCACGAGCTAACATTGTAGTCCGTTCAAAGTAAGGTAAACATTAGTGATTCGCACAATACGGTGCTTCTTTTGTTTCCGTCGTTTCAGTTGCCAATTTTGTCCGTGTGTAGCGCGTTATTCCCATCAAGTGAAAGGAAGGTCATTAATGAATGTAAGGGAAAGAGAAAGGCCAAGTGCAATACCTTTCGGGTTGCCCGAGATTCCAAAAAAAGAAAGTCAGGATGAGCAAGAGTTAGCATGGGCCAACTACTGTTAACTGGCTAGGATCCCTTAAATCCCACTCAGAACAGTATGATGCAAAACATTATTTTATAAAGGATTTTATCGCATGCTTTCTCAAAGAGACTAAGGTGCAAGTGTATGTCACGAAGAACAAAGAGTTGGCTATCACAGGTATGCTTTTCAAAAAGCGTACCGATCTGGAAGGAACAATATAATGGGCCACAACAATTTAGCAGTGTGAGAGTACTTAGTGTCTTTCAATAGGAACCCATGTTAGACATAGAAATGGTGTAATGATTTGGTGCTTGGGACATTATCAGAACTAAGATATTACCCACATTCTGCTGTATGCAGCCATGCCCCGTTAATATCCACATTATGGACAGTTTTATGGGGATGAAACTTTATCAAAGCATGCATGCCTTAACATGGAAATATGCTGATTGGACAAATAACGTGGTTTAAGTGCACAAAGCCAACTTGGACCTGCATATTTTTGTCGTGTAATATGGACTGCAATGCGAACGTCCGGACTATGGTAACCAGCTACTATAACATAGTGCAAGGACTGATAGAAGTGTTTGGCGACAAATACAGACTGAATCATTTGGCTGTTGCACCCTGGAATTGCCCTCATACTACTTGCAGCATAGCGTGCAGTTTTGCTAAACATTCAACTGCCAGGCACGCCGACTCTCTCCGCTTGCACTTTCTGACTGACAAAGCACTTCTCTTTCTGGTGTCAAAATCAGTGGCACTGAAAGGCTCGGCGCTTAATTTCCTGGCGCATTTTGTTCACTGCATAAACTAATTAATTAAGCCTCTCGCTGCCTGTATAACCTTTTTTGTTATTATGTGACAGATGTTTACTTGCAACACTAATTTATTGTTTTTTTAAACAGAGCACACAACAAGAAGAAAAAAAACCACTCGAGGAAAAGCATGTCGGGCACGAGGAGAACTTGGCACAGGTGCAAAGCAGGGAATCTGTAAATACAATCCAAGCAGTAAGGAAATGGATTGAAATACATTGTGATCTCAACCTCGACAGGCCGATAGCTGCACCGGCACTGTAGGACTTTCAGAAACGGCTCAATGTCACCATTTCAGGGCCAACCACAGTGCAATAGCGCATAGCACATTTTGAAAAATCAAAGGGCACTCAGCGCAGTGCTGAGGAGCGGCAGAACATTTGCCGCAGGCTAGATGACAGTCACGCAAAAAGTGTCAACCACGGTTTCATGAGATAAAGATTTTAGGCAAAAGCAAAGATGCGTATATTGTGCTATATTGTGTTAGCGATACGCCTGTGAATCTATACAAAACGTAGATGGCATATCTTGAACGGTTCTGTTGATAGTCGTGTGTGTGAACTGATATCTGCACGTGATCTGATTTTTCCTTATATTTGCTGCGCTGCCAGTGAATAAAGTTAGATGAAGTTTAGCGCTACTCGTGTGTGCCTCTCCCTTGTGTTCGTCTTGGTTGCGCTACAGTTCTTTTGTTATAAAATGCACCATCTATCCAAACAAAAACATCTTGATTAACTTGAGCTGGTGAACGAAGAAAGATGTGCCGTAGAGGACGGCTCGAGAATAATTTCGACCACTCGGGGATTTTTAACGTGCACTGACATCGCACAGAACACGGGCACCTTTGCCACTTCGCCACTGCGGCGGGTGCTTCCAAAAACGGCGTTCGGATTTTCAGCGTACGTCGCGTAATGTGAATGCTTGTGCACGGCCCTAGCCAAATGTGTCTCTGCGCGCAACAAAAAAAAATTTGGAGGACACTTGAGCTCCACCTTAAGAGTATGACGCGAACGCGTACTGGGTTAAGCTTTTCACTGTGAGCAGTTGGACAATTTTGAACGCATTTTTCATTTTTTTCAGTTGTTTCAATTAATTGATTGATAAATTACACACTATATATTTTGTTAGCATTATCAAGCACGGACTATTCTCAACATTTTGACACCTTTGCAGCCGTATTTTCCATTTTTTTTCAATAAATAATTAATCGATCAATTACAACGATTTCGCTAGCTCGTCATCGCCTATCACACGCCAATCAATCATCAATCACTACAACCAAAGATTACTATAATACGTTTTTTTCTTACGCAGCCGCCGATTATATCCGACACGTGGTGCCGACTACTACTACTCTTACGGCTTTTCGACCGAACGATCTGTATACGCTGTCACGTAGAGCGTAATAGTGCTGGCGTTATTTTGTGCAGCGCACATAGAATAATGTGGAAACCGAAGAAAAGGTCTCGGCGCAGTGTTAAAAGTTCATCGATTACTTGGAGCGGTGGGCACGAAAGGCTTGAAATAGAATGAGAGCGGATTTGGCTTGGCTAGGCTGAATTCGGAACGCTAGCCCAGCGATCCGCCTCAGAAAACCTGCATGGTCATCCATGGGTACGCTTCGGTGAAGACGCGCTATAACTTTTCTTATACGCTTTGAGAAGCAAGGCGAAGCGCCTTCTCACCTGCCTTCAGCTGTGCAGTGCGCCTCTCTGCAATTGGCTAAGCCGTACGATTGGTTTGATCATAGAAGGTTTGATCATAGATTGGAATCTGAACCTGGCAACGTTTAACGCTAGAACTTTAGCTAGTGAGGCTAGTCTAGCAGTGCTGTTTGAGGAAATAGCGGGAATTAAATGGGATGTGATAGGGCTTAGCGAAGTTAGGAGGACAGGTGAGGCGTATACAGCACTAAAGGACGGACACATATTGTGCTATCGCGGGTTAGAGGATAGACGAGAACTAGGTGTGGGTTTCCTCATTAATAAGGATATAGCCGGCAACGTAGAGGAGTTCTACAGTATTAACGAGAGGGTAGCAGCTATAGTAATTAGGCTGAATAGGAGGTACGAGCTGAAAGTGGTGCAGGCCTACGCACCCACATCCAGCCATGATGACCAGACCGTTGAAAGCTTCTATGAGGACGTAGAATCAGCAATGAATAGAGTAAAATCGCAGTACACTGTACTGATGGGCGACTTCAATGCGAAGGTGGGCAAGAAGCAGGCTGACGACCACGCGGTAGGTGACTATGGGATAGGCTCTAGAAATAGCAGGGGAGAGTTATTAGTCGAATTCGCGGATAGAAATAATTTACGGATCATGATTACCTTCTTCCGCAAACGAGAAAACAGGAAGTGGACCTGGAAGAGCCCCAATGGTGAGATTAAAAATGAAATCGACTTCATACTATGCGCTAAACCTGGCATCATTCAGGATGTGGCCGTCCTCGGAAGGGTGCGTTGCAGCGACCATAGAATGGTGAGGTCTAGAATTAGCTTAGACTTGAAGAGGGAACGGAAGAAGCTAGCGTATAAGAAGACCATTAACGAGTTAGCCGTAAGAGGGAAAGCACAGGAGTTTAGGATAGCGCTGCAAAACAGATATTCGGCTTTAACTGAGGAAGATGATCTTGATGTTCATTCAATGCACGATAACCTGACATCAATAATTACGGAGTGCGCAGTAGAAGTAGGCGGTAGGACAGTTCGAAAAGATACCGGGAAGCTATCTCAGGTGACGAAAGATCTGATTAAGAAGCGCCAAAACATGAAGGCATCTAACACTACCGATAGAATAGAGCTAACGGAGCTATCAAAGTTAATAAATAAGCGCAAGGTAGCCGACATAAGGAAGTTTAATATGGAGAGAATCGAGCATGCTATAAAGAACGGAGGTAGCCTAAAAACAGTGAAAAGGAAACTAGGCATAGGTAAATAAGAGACAAGCAGGGCAATGTCATTAGCAATATGGATAAGATAGTTAACGTAGCCGAAGAGTTCTACACAGACCTGTACAGTAGCCAATGTAATCAGAGCGCTAATGAGAAAGACAGCAGTGCACAGCAATGCGTCATCCCGCCAGTAACGAAAGATGAAGTAAAGAAAGCCTTAGAAGCAATTAAAAGGGGAAAAGCAGCGGGGGAGGATCAGGTAACAGCAGATCTGTTGAAGGATGGAGGGGACATCGTGCTAGAAAAACTAGCCACCCTGTATACGCAATGCCTTATGACCTCGACTGTACCAGAAGCTTGGAAAAATGCAAACATTATCTTAATTCATAAGAAGGGAGACGCCAAGGACTTGAAAAATTACAGGCCGATCAGCTTACTATCCGTTGCCTACAAAGTATTTACTAAGGTAATCGCTAATAGAGTCAGGGCAACGTTAGACTTTATACAACCAAAAGATCAGGCAGGCTTTCGTAAAGGATATTCCACAATAGATCATATTCACACTATCAATCAGGTGATAGAGAAATGCGCAGAATATAACCAACCTCTCTATATAGCTTTTATTGATTACGAGAAAGCATTCGACTCAGTGGAAACCTCAGCTGTCATACAGGCATTGCGTAATCAGGGGGTAGAAGAGCCTTATGTCAAAATACTGGAAGATATATATAGCAACTGCACAGCAACTATAGTCCTCCATAAAGTCAGCAATAAAATTCCAATAAGAAAGGGCGTCAGGCAAGGAGACACGATCTCGCCAATGCTGTTCACCGCATGTTTGCAGGAGGTTTTTCGAGGCCTGAATTGGGAAAAGTTGGGAATAAGAATAAATGGAGAATATCTAAATAATCTGCGATTTGCTGATGACATTGCCTTGCTGAGTCACTCAGGAGGTGAACTGCAAATCATGATCAACGAGTTAGACAGGCAGAGCGGATCGATGGGTCTAAAAATTAACATGCAGAAAACCAAGGTAATGTTCAACAGCCTAGCAAGGGAACAACAGTTCACAATTGGCAGCGAGAGCCTAGAAATTGTGCCGGAATACGTCTACTTAGGGCAGGTAGTGACAGCTGATCCGGATCATGAGAGGGAGATAACTAGAAAGATAAGAATGGGGTGGAGCGCATATGGCAAATTCTCGCAGATCATGATTGGCAGTTTACCAATTTCCCTGAAGAGGAAAGTGTACAACAGCATAATCTTACCGGTACTCACCTACGGGGCAGAAACGTGGAGGCTAACGAAAAGAGTTCAGCTTAAGTTAAGGACAACGCAGCGAGCCATGGAAAGAAAAATGATAGGTGTAACGTTAAGAGATCGGAAGCGGGCAGAGTGGGTGAGGGAACAAACACGGGTTAATGACATCCTGGTCGAAATCAAGAGAAAGAAATGGGCTTGGGCAGGGCATGTAATGCGAAGGCAAGATAACCGCTGGTCTGTAAGGGTAACGGAGTGGGTTCCAAGAGAAAGTAAGCGTAGCAGGGGGCGGCAGAAGGTTAGGTGGGCGGATGAGATTAAGAAGTTTGCAGGCAAAAGGTGGATGCAGCTGGCAAAGGATAGGGTTAATTGGAGAGACATGGGAGAGGCCTTTGCCCTGCAGTGGGTGTAGTAAGGCTGATGATGATGATGATGATGAAGCCGTACGAGGCGGCGGTCTGACATTGGCTGCAGGTGGCGTCTCTGACTCTCTCCACGCCGAACCTGCTCCACTGGGATTCAACTGTTCGTCTTCACTCATCCATGTAAGTCAAGCTTAGCCTGGCAACCACCACGGTGGCTCAGTGGTTCTCGGCTGGTGACCCTCGAGACGAGGGTTCGATCCCGGCCGCGGCGGTCGCATTTCGATGGAAGCGAAATGCTTGAAGCCCGTGTGATCTACGATGTCAGTGCACGTTGAAGAACCCCAGGTGGTCGAATATTCTGGAGCTCTTCACTGCGGCGTCCCTCATAGCCTGAGTCGCTTTGGTACGTTAAATCAAACCCAACTGAGCCTGACAGAGAGTAGCGAATCTAAATCTTTGACTAGGGGTCTATATGTTAGTCCACTAAAAAGTGTTCGGGAAACGCACAATTAGCGCAGAGGCAGAATACTAAGCAGATTTCGCTAGTTCGGAAAATTGCCCACCAGTGAAAACGCGAATGGATTATGCAGCACGGGCTCAACATGGTCTAAATCTACTTAAGATAAGAAGTGCGCTGCTGGCCCATCTTATACACACGAGCTGAATGTCCTTGTCTGTAGTATCGTTAAGGCGCTAAATAATGTCGCTGGTGAGCGGTTGTTTATCACACTAAAGAATAGAATGCATTTATATGCCTCACTGTAATTGCTTATGCGTCCCGTTTC